>NC_090744.1:97484540-97509540 GCF_036898095.1 Palaemon carinicauda
AATGTGTTATTGTTCGATTGTGTTATTGTTCAAATGTGTTATTGTTCGAATGTGTTATTGTTCGAGTTTATAATTGATCGAATTACAAGATATTCAAATGATAAATTTTCGAAATTAATATTGTTTGCATCCATAGCATTTTTTACCTAACCATAAACGAAAAGAGGATTAAGGTTAATTAACGAATTTTCTTTCGAATGATTATTTATCGAAAAATCGTCAGCATATTCGTTTTAACCGCTTTGTTATTCATTTGAAATGCGATGGGGTTCTATTCATTAGACGATTCATACAATGTATCTAAATTCTACTGCCACTATTCTCGCTAGAAAATTTATAATCGTTCATTCATACATTCATTTTGTTACTATACAGAAGTTGAAATGTTACGATTATGAAACATTCGTGCATAGATCAGTTACTACAAATTATTCATTAAAAAAAAAAAAAAAAAAAAAAAAAAAAAAAAAAAAAAGGTTGTAGGCAGTAAATGCAGTTTATGATTGATTGATTGATTTGAAGTTTTCTGGCATCCTGACATCTAAGGTCGTTGACGCCGATATCATTAATTATAAATGAAGAATAAAAGTGCATTCAATTCAAACAATAAAAACGAAGTTGGCATTATAAAAAGTGAAATGGATTTCAGAAGACCTGTTTCTTTAATAAATCTAAAAATACTGCTTGAGTTGTAAGACACATCATGTCCAGGAATCTTGGCCAGGATGAACCTGCCATCCTCACCTCGAGCATCAAACAGAGATGCAGTTTATGAATGCCAATCGAACACCGCTACTCTAAATGAAACATTACAAAATAATCCTATGCATTTCATAGACTTATGGTAATGAGGTCATACATTTCGATGTGCTTTTGAAAACATCTTTAAGATGCACTTTTCTACTTCGATAATGAAGACAAGTAATCTCAAAAATACATTACATTTGCCTATCAACGAAAATTATTAATACGACCAAAATCAACAATTAATGATATATAGACAATAATCACAGCAAGGTCAACGAAAACAAAACTGAGGTCATTTAAACGAAAACCACTTTTCACCCAACAAGAGGGACCATCTCACTAAAGAAGAGATACACCTTTATCGCTTCTTCATCAACAAGAAATAAATACATAAAATAAACAATCCCAAAATAAATACATTAAATATACAATCCGAAATAAACACAAAATAAACAATCAAGAAATAAATACATAAATAAACTACCAAGAAACAAATGCAAAAAATAAACAATCAAAAGTCATATTTCAAACTTACCTTTCCACCGTATGACGTCTTCCTTCGGTTTTAGAGATTTCTTTCACAGGCAAAGAAGTCACGAGCTGTAGAAGAGAGAAATTGTATTTGCATTTGTCCAAATCAGTATTCATGTGTTTTTCTCTTATTATTAGCTATTGTTTTAATCTCAGCTTTCAGGTAATATGTTCTATGAAATAAGTTGATGTTTGGATTTTACTAACTAACTATATACATACATATATATATATATATATATATATATATATATATATATATATATATATATATATATATATATATATGTATATATATATGTATGTATATATATACACACACACACACATATATATATATATATATATATATATATATATATATATATATATATATATATATATATACACATACAAGGTGGTCTAAGTAGGATGTGGTACCTCAGGAAGTCAATTTCTTTTAGACATGGTATCCCTGTTAGATTTTCTTGTTGTTTCTTAAAGTTCAGAAAATAAACTTCTGAAATGCTTTAACTTAGGAGTTCTTTAGGTCTACAAATTAAATAGTTTTAAGAGTAAAAATAATGGTGGTAACAAAATTATAAACAAATTAAAAAAATAAAAAGATTCAGTAATACAGATGGCTTACAAAAATATAATTTTATTCCATATCTAAAGAGACTATACACTTTTCATAGAGAAAGTATCACGTAGTGCAATAAATGATTCTATCAATCACTTATTCATCATCGAGAACAGAGACATACTAGAGAACAGAGGTATCAAACTTCCAGGATCCAGAGCTTAGATTATCTTCCCGTTGACTTTGGTTACAAAGAGATGCTGTCTTCCTTCGAGGTTGACCTAGATGTGCATCTTTTTCCCCAGGTCTAACACTGTTCAGCTTGAGTTATAAAACTGTCACATAATTTTTCTTTCAACCTCGTCCTAAATTGTTTTTCATTAGAGATTTTATATAATTTGACTTTACCATAATATAATAAGAGGTAACTTCAATTATTACTATTCTCCTGATAAACAAATAATCTCAAATAAATCCCTATTTACTGAGATAAAACATAATATTGGAATTGGGATTAATTTCAAATGAAGGCACGTCCATTCAAAACGCCCCGTAATCCCTGAACATTTTAAACTCTCGTAATCATGATTTTTCCTACCTTACATTTCTATGACATCATAATAAAAACACAACGCAATAGGTTTTATATGCGATTCATAGAAGTCATTAGAATTCACAATTTACGTTAATGAGCGATTTTATAAAAAGAACCGAGTAATGATAATAATGAATATGAATACTATTACTATTCATGTTATCATGATGATAACTTAATGGCCCTTCCTTCAAGAGATTTTTTTTAACAATCCTTACAATTAGGTTAATGTTATTACCAACTGTAGTGGGATAAGAAGAACAGACGAAACTATCATACTCACTCCATGTTACAAAAGAGTTAAGGTGGTTAATTTACAATGGCAATAAAGCCTAAAATCATAGCAATGGTTTTTGGTTTGATTAACTAATCCTGTGGTGATGGCGTGTTTGGTAATTGGATAATTGAAAACGGCAAATGACACTTAAAACTAGTTAGGATAAGTTAAATAATGTTAGTTAAGTGAGAGTAAGTTAGGTCAGGTTACATTAGGTTCTATTCAGATAGATTAAGTCAGAGTATGTTAAATTAGGTTAAAGAGTGAGTTAGGTTATGTTAAATTAGATTAAGTTAGCTTAGGTTATGCTACGTTAATTTAGTAAGTCAAGGTTAAATCATGTTATGAATAAGTTACTCTAAATTAGGTTAGGTCTAATAGTTTGGACAAAGGTAAACTCTAAGGGATTCACGGTGTTTAAATACTGAATATCAATTATCAAGAGACTTAGCTCAGTAAGAAAAGAAAAATTACATTCTGGAAACTAGCAATACCATGACAAGCACTTTCAAAGGGACACCGATATCCTACTTTCTTTTAAGAATTCTGAAATACTACAAGTACCAACCGGTTAGAACGCAAACATAATATTCTAAAATATCAATTTTGAAAATCTGAACAAAAAAACGATTCCCTTGATGTGAGGGACGATTGATTATCGTAATTTGAAATAAAATTAGGTATAGGTTTAGATATTGTGCGAGCGCTCAGGTAGATTGTAACTGAGAGGCGAACTGAATGCAACTAACTATATTTCAACAGACGATGAGTTTATATACAAGACTTTCAATGTAAAAAATTCACAAAAATTTAAACATCAATTCATGAAAAGACAGGCTAAAACCGGTTCTGTCAACAGTGGGATGTAGAACAAGATATACAATAAAAAAGAAAATACAGTTACAATGTACGAGTGTATGAGAAACACGTGCGGTAAAATATTAAATGTTGACCGTATAAGGAAAGATTAATCATTAAGAGTTTTGAGTTTATATCTAAGTTCAGCATCATATCTTAATTCGAATTCGCTGGAACAAGGACATTAATGATCACTAAAACCTGAAAGAGCAGCAGCTCACCTTTACTTCAGACGAATTTGGTTCCGAATAACTTTTAACACATATTACGACATTTCTCTCTGTTTAAAGAATTGTCCCTTCACTCTCATGTTTCTTTATACATCAAATGAAATAAAGAATCTATATTTTAAAAACATTTTTCCAATACTTTCTTGTTCAATTCATGCTAAATGATATCTCCTTTGACAATATTTTATGCACATACTAACAAAAAATAACTATAAAAGCACTCAGAGTGCAAACCTTTCCCATATTCAATTTCGACCGTAGGCGTATATAAAGTCTGTGTGACAACCAATGGGTGAATTTAGGGTTAAGGGTAGGGTTAATACGGTCGACCTTGACCTTTGACCTAGGACTTTATAAATTCAATCACTTACACGTCTCAATATAATATTTAATCCATAAAAGTTTCGCTACTAAGTAAAATTTTGACTAGGAAGTTGTTCACAAACAAACAAACAGAAAAAAACGGGCGTAAACATAGCCTCCTCCCAACTTCGTAGGCGGAGGTAACTATTCCTCTAAAAACAGTTAATTGGAATATCTAAAGCCTCATTTTCTCTATTGTATTTGAGATCGCCCTCTCATCCTTAATTTACAACTCGCCTGTACCTTAATAATGTAGCGTATGAATGTAAAAACACACTTCAGCAACATTTCCGTGGCTCGCTTTATATGTAATAATGATGACCCTTGGCCGGGCCAAACCATTCCTTGCATTTAAGGATCTTTCCAAAGGATCTAAATCTCCCATCCTCCTGAAATCTTATTTTCCAAGGGCAGGGGAGAGTTGGGAAACTTACTCTCCCTCTCCCCCTACCACCCAACCAACTCTCCCTTGTTTCCTCCAGCGATAAGAAGGGTCTTCTCCACCCGCCAAACACGACCCCTAGTCCCAGGGACATCAAAAGCCCCGAACTAACTTCAGCGTCTGAACGAGATTCCAGAGCGCCTGCTGCCTTCCAGCGGGATGGTCTCCGAGGCCCAGCCACCTTCTTCAAAGAAGGCAATTCTGGCGGACCTCTGTCTATTTCTGCCTGTCCTCCTCCTCATCCTCCTCAGGCGAACTCTGCGATTGTTCGAGTTTGATGTGTTTTTAAGATTGGCAAGTAAGCGAATCTTCCTCCCTGATGAGAAGTTGCAAAGACGCGTAGGGTTAGGAAGAAATACGAAAAGCCTTTTAAGGGGAAGGGAGGGCGGGAACATCATGGCTGGTGGGGTGGGGAAAGAGGATGAAGGGTGGTGGTGGTGGTGGTGGTGGAAGGGGAGGAACGGTAACTCTGGAAAACTTGACTTTGGACAAAACTCTGTGTTAGCGAAATAACTTTCACTTGAGGGAGACTTCGTGGGAAGTTTGATAAAGGAAAAAAATCAACGAATTAAAAAGAGTTGAAAGAAAATGGAATAAAAAAGCAAAGACTTTCTTTAAATTCCGTACCAGATTTGACAAACATTCTCGTTACACGCTCAACCCAAATGTGAACACCCATTGCATAAAACTCTAATCGCAGTACAAGAGATTGAAGACCCAATTCATTCATTTGACGGCATAAATCTTTCAGGGAAACACGGGGAATAGGATAACGACGCGAGCTGGCAGAATTCCAAGGTCTTAGAAACGTTGGGGTGGAAGAAGATTTATCATTCCGTCAGAACATGGCCTACTGTCATTCTTCACAAGAATCAACAGGAAATGAACGAGAGATGTAGCTGTAGTTCTCAAAGAAAAAAGGTGTAGTTTTTGTTACAAATTCTGGTTTGGTTTTATTGACGCATTGAGATCGACTAACGATGAGGGGACACAACTCTGGTTAGGTATAATTCAATGTGGAATAAACCAGTATTATAACTGTAGCTCTGTCAACATATCTCCATCGCTTTTTTCTTACTGTTAGAGAGAGAGAGAGAGAGAGAGAGAGAGAGAGAGAGAGAGAGAGAGAGAGAGAGAGAGAGAGACCATGCCCTACAATTTCTTGACGTGGTAAACCAAAGCCAAGGGACATGTGCTCAGAATAAAATCTCCTTCTCTGTCAATGTTTGGACTAGAGGGGTTCCACTCCCTCTTAAAATACAACCCCGTCTTTCACATAACGTTTCTTAAACGTTATTTCCAAAAATAAGTCTCACAGTCTTTCTAGATGTCTCCCAGTCTCTCCAAAAATAAGTTTCAGTCTTTCCCAAAATAAGTCTTATAATTAACAAAATTCTCACATTTTGCCACAAAATGATTCTCTCACTGTCCAGTCTATCACAAATGTTTCTCACATTATTTCACAATATAGTCTCAGTCTTTCAAAAGTCTCAAAAAATTTCACAAAAACTTCTCGAAAAGTATTGAAAATAGTCTCTCGTAGGCTATCAAACATAACTGTCATGCACTTGCTCTTTTTCAGAAAAGTCTTGCAGTCCAACAAAAAATAATATCTCACAGTCTATGGACTCCCAGCCTCTCACTGACTGGACTCCCAGTCTCTCGCGGACTGGCCTCCCAGCCTCTCGCGGTCTGGAATCCCAGCCTCTAGCCGACGGGACTCCCAGCTTCTCGCAGACTGGGCTCCCAGCCTCTCGCTGACTGGACTCCCAGCCTTTCGCGGACTGACCTCCCAGCCTTTGGCGGACTGGACTCCCTGCATTTCGCGGACTGGACTCCCAGTCTCTCGCGGTCTGGAATCCCAACCTCTCGCGGTCTGGACTCCCGGCCTCTCGCGGACTGGAGTCCCGGCCTCTCACGGACTGGAGTCCCAGCCTATCGCCGACTGGACTCCAGCCTCTCGCCAACGGGACTCCCAGCCTCTTGTGGGGTGGACTCCAAGCCTCTCGCAGACTGGACTCCCAGCCTCTTGCAGACTGGACTCCCAGCCTCTCGCAGACTGGACTCCCAGCCTCTCGCAGACTGGACTCCCAGCCTCTCGCAGACTGGACTCCCAGCCTCTCGCAGACTGGACTCCCAGCCTCTCGCAGACTGGACTCCCAGCTTTCTCGCAGACTGGACTCCCAGCTTTCTCGCAGACTGGACTCCCAGCTTTCTCGCAGACTGGACTCCCAGCTTTCTCGCAGACTGGACTCCCAGCTTTCTCGCAGACTGGACTCCCAGCTTTCTCGCAGACTGGACTCCCAGCTTTCTCGCAGACTGGACTCCCAGCTTTCTCGCAGACTGGACTCCCAGCTTTCTCGCAGACTGGACTCCCAGCCTCTCGCTGACTGGACTCCCACCTTCTTGCTGACGGGACTTCCAACCTCTCGCTGACTGGACTCCCAGCCTCTCGCTGACTGGACTTCCAGCCTCTCGCTGACTGGACTTCCAGCCTCTCGCTGACTGGACTTCCAGCCTCTCGCTGACTGGACTCCCAGCCTCTCGCCGACGGGGCTCCCAGCCTCTCGCTGGCTAGACTCCCAGCTTCTCGCCGACGGGACTACCAGCCTCTCGCTGACTGGACTACCAGCCTCTCGCTGACGGGACTCCCAACCTCTCGCTGACGGGACTCCCAGCCTCTCGCCGACTGGACTCCCAGCCTCTCGCTGACTAGACTCCCAGCTTCTCACCGATGGGATTACCAGCCTCTCGCTGACTGGACTCCCAGCCTCTCGCCGACTGGAATCCCAGCCTTTCACGGACTGGACTCCCAGACTCTCAGACTAGATTCCAAGTCTTTCATTTTATGAATTCCCAGTCTTTCACCATATGAACTCCCAGTCCTACCCCGTATGAAATCCCAGTCCTTCCCTGTATGAACTCCCAGTCCTTCCTCGTATGAACTCCCAGTCCTTCCCCATATGAATTCCCAATCCTTCACCCTAAGAACTCCTAGTCTTTCACCGTATGAGCCCCCAGTGTTTCACTGTACGACCCCATGTCTTTCACCGTATGAACTCCCAGCCATTCACGGTATGAATCCCCAGTCTTTCACTGAAAGATTTCCCAGTCTTTTACCGTCTGAACCCCAGTATTTTACCGTATGAACTCCCAGTCTCTTACAGTATGAACTTCCAGTCTTCCACTGTATGAACTCTCAGTCCTTCTCAGTATGAACTCTGTCATTCCCGTATAAAAACTCAGTCCTTCCCTGTATGAAATCTCAGTCTTTCCCCGTATTAACCAAAAGTCTTTCACTGAATGAACTCCCAGTTTTTCCCCATATGGAACCCCAATCTTTCACTGTATGAAACTCCTGTCTTTCATCATATGGACCTCTCAGTCTTTCACTGAATGAAACCCCAGTCTCACAGAATAAACTCCCAGTCTTTCACCGTATGACTTCCCAGTCTTTCACTGAATGAAACCCCAGTCTCTCACCGAATAAACTCCCAGTCTTTCACTGTATGAACCCACAGTCTCTCACTGTATGAACCCCCAGGTCTTTCACAGTATGACCCCCCAGTCTTTCACCGAATGAACCTCCAGTCTTTCAACGTATGAACCCACAATCTTTCACCGTATAAATCTCAATCTTTCACCGTATGAACTCCAAGTCTTCTTCATGGAATGAACTCCCAGTCTTCCCGGAATGAACACCCAATCTTCACGGAATGAACACCCAATCTTCACGGAATGAACACCCAATCTTCCCGGAATGAACACCCAATCTTCACGGAATAAACTCCCAGTCTTCCCGGAATGAACACCCAATCTTCACGGAATGAACACCCAATCTTCACGGAATGAACACCCAATCTTCACGGAATGAACACCCAATCTTCACGGAATGAACTCCATCTTTCCCGTATGAACACCCAGTCTTTCTCGTATAAACTCCCAATTTCATGTATGAACTCCCAATTTCATGTATGAAAACCCAATTTCATGTATGAACTCTCAGTTTTCCCGGAATAACCTCACAGTTTTTCACCTTATGAACTCCCAATTTCATGTATGAACTCTCAGTCTTCCCGGAATAACCTCACAGTTTTTCACCTTATGAACTCCCAATTTCATGTATGAACTCTCAGTTTTCCCGGAATAACCTCACAGTCTTTCACCTTATGAATTCCAATTCTTTCACCTGATGAACTCCCAGTCTTTCACCTTTTGGCTTCCAAGTCTTTCACCTTATGAATTCCAATTCTTTCACCTGATGAACTCCCAGTCTTTCACCTTTTGGCTTCCAAGTCTTTCACCTTATGAATTCCCATTCTTTCACCTTATGAACTCCCATTCTTTCAATTTATGAATTACCATTCTTTCATCTTATGAATTTCCCTTCTTTCACCTTACTTCCATTCTTTCACCTCATGAAATCCCATTCTTTCACCTTATGAACTCCCATTCTTTCAAGTAAGAACTCCCATCTACCTTATGGATTCTCATTCTTTCACCTTATGAACTTCCATTCGTTCACCTTATGAATTTCTATTCATTCACCTTATGAACTTCCATTCTTTCACCTTATGAACTTCCATTCTTTCACCTTATGAACTCCCAGTCTTTCATCGTATGAACTCCCAGTCTTTCATCGTATGAACTCCCAGTCTTTCATCGTATGAACTCCCAGTCTTTCATCGTATGAACTCCCAGTCTTTCATCGTATGAACTCCCAGTCTTTCATCGTATGAACGCCTAGTGTTCTTCAAAGTATAACTCCCAGTCTCCTTCACTGTATAAACTACCAATCTTCTTCACGGGATGAACTCCCAACTTTAAACGGAATGAACTCTCAATCTTCCTCACAAACTTCACGGAATGAACTCGCACTCTTCACGGAAAGAACTCTCAGTCTTCACGAAATGAATTCCCAATCTTTTACTTAATGACCACCCAGTTATTCCCGTATGAACTCCCAGTATCTCACGCAATGAACTTCCAGTCTTTCACGTATGAACTCCCAGTCTTTCAAGTATGAACTCCCAGTCTTTCACGGAATGAACACCCAGTTTTCACGGAATGAACACCCAGTTTTCACGGAATGAACTCCCAGTTTTCACGGAATGAACTCCCAGTCTTCACAGAATAAACGGCCAGTCTTTATGGGATGAACTCCCAGTCTTTCACACATGTACTCCCAGTCTTCACGTAATGAACTCCCAGTCTTCACGTAATGAACTCCGTCTTTCACGTATGAACTCCCAATCTTTCACGTATGAACTCCCAATCTTTCACGTATGAACTCCCAATCTTTCACGGAATGAACTCCAAGCCTTTACGGGATGAACTCCAAGTCTTTCACGCATGTACTCCCAGTTTTCACGAAACGAACTCCCAGTCTTCACGGAACGAACTCCCAGTCTTCACGGAACGAACTCCCAGTCTTCACGGAACGAACTCCCAGTCTTCACGGAACGAACTCCCAGTCTTCACGGAATGAACTCCCAGTATTTCACGTATATACTCCCAGTTTTCATAGAATGAACTCCCAGTTTTCATGGAATGAACTCCCAGTCTTTTGCGTATGTACTCCCAGTCTTCACGGAATGAACTCCCAGTCTTTCACGTATGTACTCCCAGTTTTCACGGAACGAACTCCCAGTCTTCACGGAATGAACACCCAGTCTTCACGGAATGAACTCCCAGTCTTCATGGAATGAACTCCCAGTCTTTCACGTATATACTCCCAGTTTTCATGGAATGAACTCCCAGTCTTTTGCGTATGTACTCCCAGTATTCACGGAATGAACTCCCAGTCTTTACGGGATGAACTCCCAGTCATTCACGTATGTACCCCCCGTTTTCACGGAACGAACTCCCAGTCTTCACGGAACGAACTCCCAGTCTTCACGGAATGAACTCCCAGTCTTCACGGAATAAACTCCCAGTCTTCACGGAATAAACTCCCAGTCTTCACGGAATAAACTCCCAGTCTTCACGGAATAAACTCCCAGTCTTTCACGTATATACTCCCAGTCTTTCACGTATATACTCCCAGTCTTTCACGTATATACTCCCAGTTTTCACGGAATGAACTCCCAGTCTTTCGCATATGTATTCCCAGGCTTCAAGGAATGAACTCCCAGTCTTCACGGAATAAACTCCCAGTCTTCACGGAATAAACTCCCAGTCTTCACGGAACAAACTCCCAGTCTTCACGGAATAAACTCCAGGTTTTCACGGAACAAACTCCCAGTTTTCACGGAACGAAATCCCAGTTTTCACGGAACGAACTCCCAGAGCGCGTATGTATTCCCAGTCTTCACAGAATGAACTCCCAGACTTCACGGAAACAAACTCCCAGTCTTCACGAAATAAACTCCCAGTCTTCACGGAGTAAACTCCCAGTCTTCACGGAATAAACTCCCAGTTTTAACGGAACGAACTCCCAGTTTTAACGGAACGAACTCCCAGTTTTAACGGAACGAACTCCCAGTTTTAACCGACCGAACTCCCAGTTTTAACCGACCGAACTCCCAGTTTTAACCGACCGAACTCCCAGTTTTCACGGAACGAACTCCCAGTCTTTCGCGTATGTATTCCCAGTCTTCACGGAATGAACTCCCAGTCTTCACGGAAAAAACTCCCAGTCTTCACGGAAAAAACTCCCAGTCTTCACGGAAAAAACTCCCAGTCTTCACGGAATAAACTCCCAGTCTTCACGGAATAAACTCCCAGTTTTCACGGAATAAACTCCCAGTTTTCACGGAATAAACTCCCAGTTTTCACGGAATAAACTCCCAGTTTTCACGGAATAAACTCCCAGTTTTCACGGAACGAACTCCCAGTCTTCACGGAATGAACTCCCAGTCTTCACGGAAAAAACTCCCAGTCTTCACGGAAAAAACTCCCAGTCTTCACGGAGTAAACTCCCAGTCTTCACGGAATAAACTCCCAGTTTTCACGGAATAAACTCCCAGTTTTCACGGAATAAACTCCCAGTTTTCACGGAATAAACTCCTAGTTTTCACGGAACAAACTCCCAGTTTTCACGGAACAAACTCCCAGTCTTCACGGAACAAACTCCCAGTCTTTACGGAATAAACTCCCAGTCTTTCACGTATATACTCCCAGTTTTCACGGAATGAACTCCCAGTCTTTCGCGTATGTATTCCCAGTCTTCACAGAATGAACTCCCAGTCTTCACGGAAAAAAACTCCCTGTCTTCACGGAGAGAACTCCCAGTTTTCACGGAGAGAACTCCCAGTTTTCACGGAGAGAACTCCCAGTTTTCACGGAGAGAACTCCCAGTTTTCACGGAATGAACTCCCAGTTTTCACGGAATGAACTCCCAGTTTTCACGGAATGAACTCCCAGTTTTCACGGAATGAACTCCCAGTTTTCACGGAATGAACTCCCACACTTTCATCTTATGAACTCCCACACTTTCATCTTATGAACTCCCACACTTTCATCTTATGAACTCCCACACTTTCATCTTATGAACTCCCAGTCTTTCAAGGAATGAACGCCCAAGTCTTCTCAAGTCTCAAGAACTTGTCAGCCAGTCTCTCACCTAAAATCATCACTTATTTTTTTCTCTTTCTCGTTTGCCGAAGGGAAAGAAACAGGGAGGCAAATATCTGACAGCTCGAGCATTGCTTGCCAAGGAATATGACAGAAATTCCAGTCTTGTTAAAGAATATCCCTTTCCATTTTCATTTTACATTTTTTCAAAACTAGATAGGACGTAAAAGGATTTAAATTCCAGTATATCTTGGAGGGATCCAGATACACTCACGAAAGTGTGCGCATATGCACATGGTGCTATTCACGTTAAAAGTATATGTGTACGGGAACCATTAAAAACTAGTAGATGATAATTCACCTTACACAACAAAACAATGTACATTTTCCCGATCAAACTTAGTAATGCTAATAAACCTTGTTAAAAATAGTTCACGTTTATAAAACCTCTACAGAAACACGCAGTGGTGAAGAAAATAAACTTTGGACAGTCAAATTTCTCTCCTTTTGTATTTATTGAAGAAGTTAGAAAGAAAATAAATGATGCTATCAGTATTCCTTTTGATCATGATAACCAACGTTTGTTGGGCGCTATGTGTGTTGACTGTCTTATGACCATATATATAATAGGGTGATTAAAGTGAATATGATACCGTGTCCACTGATAGAAAAGACTGTAAATTGTTAAAGACCGATCTTGGTTTGATAGAGACTTTAGAGAAAAAGAGGGAAAAAAGATGTAAAGAAAATGGAATCGGTTGAAAACATGGGTAGAATAAAAATCTGCAATGTGCAGGAAAAAAGCAAATACTATAAGAAAAAACCAGCAAAGCAGCAACATACATAAATAAGTTATATCGTCTTCTAAATGGTATAATTGGAAATGTAAATGGAAAAAGGCTACCAGAGGGGTACAGTCACCAGGAACTACCTAGTAATATTCTAGAAAATAGAAAATATAACTGTCATTTACAATTATGCAACATCAGATTAATGTTACACCAGATAAACATATAAAATTAACGAGATTCAATAATATAACACAAGACGGTCACCAATATTATCAAGGGAACAAAGAAAAGAAAATGGTTATAGTCACACTGGCTCTAAAAAGTGCTCTATATTATCAGGAATTAAGCTCTTATAGACCTATTCCGAATCTATACATGCGGTTAAATACAGACTGATGGATTCTTTTTACCTCAACCTCAGTCAGTACAGCCACGTGACGTCATGCGCGATATTGTCTTATTTTAGTCCAAAGCGGTCTTACCCTGTACTCTATTAATCCTACTATTCATTATTTAAAAAATGCTAGAATAGGTAATTCTTGAACAACTAATCAGTCACTTAGAAGAATTAGAAGCTTTGCCAGACAACCGGTCTACTTACAGAAAATTATATTCTACGGAGCCAGCGATCTGTTCTGTTGTAAATGATATGCTGGAAATGATGGATGAAATTAAATGTGGTATTTTAATATTAGTTGATCTTAGTGCTGCTTTTGATACAGTTGTACGTGAACTGCTACTAAATGATCTACAGACCATCAGTATTGAAGATCGTGCTTTTGAATACCTAAAAGACTACTTGGTTGACAGATATTACTGTGTGTAAATTGGAAACACTTGTTCATCATATGAACCTTTATACAGAGGGGTACCTCAGGGGAGTGTACTGGGCCCAGTCTTATTCTGTATCTATACCATTAGTCTGTCGAAAATACCACAAAGGCATGGGGTGAAGTTCAAACTATTTGCAGATGATACACAATTTTACTTCTCCGTAAATGATATAGACGAAACTACTGAAACTCTAAACCGAATTCTTGCCAGTATTAGGGAATGAATGACAATCAAAAAACTAAAATTAAAGGAAAATAAAACTTCGTTTATGGTAGTTGGAAAGAAAAACAGCGTAAGAAACTTGGGTGATATTCAAATAACCATAAATAACGACTCTGTCCCGATATCTAGTAAAGTTCGTGATCAAGGAGTATCTCTTGAATAATGTGCCTTTCAATGGCCAATTAAATAATGTAGTAAAAATTGCTGGCTATCATCTTAGAAACAATCCTTTTATAAAGAAGAAGAAGTACTCGGACGAACATTCCGTTAGGAAACTTGTGATAAAATGTGATATTACCAAGATTGACTACTGTTACTCCATCTACTACAATTTACCAAAACTACAATTTAAGAAATTACAATACATAATAAACAGAGGAGCAAGATTAATAAAAGGTGACCCACACCGAGAAAGGATCATTCCTATACTAATTTATTTACATTGGCTGTCGATTAAATAAAAATATCCAATAAAATTGCTATATATTGTGCAGCCAACAGATCGTGTTTACACGAGAATAGTTACAGTTGGTTTCAAATTATTTGAACCTAGATACATGTCTACTACAGGCTTCAGAGCCTTTAGATATGCGGCCACGAGACTATACAATAAGCTCTCACTAGACATCCGAAAGACTGAAGATATTAAGGCCTTTAAGAGGAAACTGAAGACTTTCTTATTCTCTAAGTGGTTTGATAGTGTGGATTTGACAATAAACGAGCAATACTCGATGTGAAATGTTGAATGCTTTCGAACGAACATGATAAAATGACTGTGGAGGTCCTGTAGGGAATAGGGTTCCCCTTCTGTATAGGACCAGAAAAGCAGCCTTTAAATGAAATGATAAATATCTATAAAATGCGTAAACTCAACTCGATAGATTTGCGTCTAAGCCGCTGCAGAAATTCCCCATAATTCAATTGGCATTCGTTGGCAAGTTTTAAGATGAAAGTTTCAAAGCCATGTAAAATCTGAATAATGCTCTTTTCTCGTTGCCTCAGTTTATTAAAAGTCCAATATTAAGTTTTACCAGATGCGTGTATGTTTTGATTAGAAACAATGAGATACAAATGACATGTGATCAGTCAAATGTTACTTTGAAATTTTTACGATGTGTCGTGATGATTCTCATTAATTATATACAAGAGATTAATAAGGATCTTGTTCCTCTTTAGCTTTCCGCACTTTCAAATGAGGTTACTATATCCAATCAACCTTTTCAAACATCGCCATAGATTTGAAAACATCACTCGCGTCGAAATCTTATAGAGAAAAGGTTGAGAAGAAAACTTCCATTACAAAACAAAATAGGGTTTCTACCTTCCTGTAGTAGGCAAGAGTTGGATAAATCTCACATTCCAATACACATTCACTGACTTCACCTCATCGTCTATAGCCAGGTAACGTCATCAGGTTGATTGATTGATTGATTTGATGTTTTCTGGCATCCTGACATCTAAGGTCATTGACACCGATATCGTTTATCGTAAATAAAAGAAAAAAAAAGATATTCGATTAAAACCATAAAAGAAAAGATGTCATTTCAAAATTTAAATATCTTTCAAAAGACCTGCTTCTGAAATAAAGGTAATAATACCAATAGTAAGGTAAGAAACGTCCAAGAATCTTGGTAAGGATGAATCTGCCTCCCAGGGACGTGTTCTGTTGCATCTATAAGAGAGCGGTAATCATACTTCACACATTGAAAACTGTATTTCTTTTTAATGGAATGACACCCATAACAGTGAACGTTTTTTTTATTGCTTATTCCGTAAAGTGGAACTTATGGTGCATTATTTACACTAGTTACTAATCAAAATAATATTTCATATTGATATTAAAAGTGTAAACTTTTATGCTTCATTGACTATGTTCTACAAACAAACAAAAATCGACGTATTTACATAAGGCCATTAAATCATAATAAACAATTTCATCTGATATGTTTCATTTCCCCTTTTTCCTATTCGTAAATAAAACACAGTAAATGTTTCCATCTGTGTTCTATTTATATTTGAATTTAGGTACCTGGGACTATAAGAGCCTTTTTCTAAAAATCTAATTATCATCAGAACTCCTCATTCAAACAGAAAGACGAACTAAATTTTTTCATTTTCTACCCTGATCATTTTTTTAACCTAACTTCCATGTGTTTTTTTTTTTATCGAACCATTCATCCACTTTCTATTTACCCTTTCCTCAAAAATAATAATAAATACTTTGTTCCATTTCCTTTTTTTCTTCCCGATCCAAATCCTTGTATTTTTTGAAGTTACGTAAATGGCTTTTGAGAGTTTCCTCTCTCAAAATTCAGTTCTTTTTCTTCCATTTGAGATTTTTTAAAGAAGACCAATACAAAATACAAATAGCAGACACCGTCTGATTTTTTTTATCAGAGAATCAGAAAACACTGATGAATCAAGCTGATGTAATATATATATATATATATATATATATATATATATATATATATATATATATATATATATGTATATATATATATATATATATATATATATATATATATATATATATGTATATATATATATATATATATATATATATATATATATATATAAATGTATATATATATATATGTATAAATATATATATATATATATATATATATATATATATATATATATATATATATATGTATAAATATATATATATATATACTGTATATGTATATATATATATATATATATATGTATATATATATAATATATATATATATATGCATATATATATATATATATATATATATATATATATATATATATATATATATATATATATATACATATATATATATATATATATATATATATATACATATATATATATATACATATATATATATATATATATATATATATATATATATATATATATATATATATATATATATATATATATAAAACAGTCACACTTATATGATCTAAGGCCACGATCGTTGTAACATCCAAAATAGCTCATCACGATGTACCAACAATGTATTAACTTAAAAATCGAAGCGGAAAAAACTAAGTGCAACTGGAAGGGAAACTCCAAGGTGCAATTTTAAGGGAAAATTCTAAGGTGCAATTGAAGGGGAAACTTCTTTCTTGCAATTGTGCAACTGAAGGGGAAATCTCTAGATGCAATTGAAAGGGAAACACTCAGGTGCAACAAAAGGAGGAAATGAAAAGGTGCAACTGAAGGGAGAAACACCAGGGTACAATTGATAGGGAGAATTACAAGGTGCAAATAAAGGGAAAATGCCAAGGAACAACCTCAAGGGTAAATGCTAAGGTGCAACTGAGGGGAAACCCCAAGTTTTGATTGAAGGAAGAAACGCCAAATGCAAATGATGAAGGAAACTGAAGAGGATAATACCAAGGTGCAACTGACGGCGGGACACCAAGGTGCAACTGACGGGGAGACACCAAGGTGCAACTGACGGCGGAACACCAAGGTGCAACTGACGGCCGAACACCACGGTGCAACTGACGGGGGAACACCAAGGTGCAACTGAAGGCGGAACACCAAGGTGCAATTGAACGGGAAAATCATACGGCCTAAAAAGTGGGTGAAGTTACGGAGTGAATGAACACATCAAAGATCCATGAACAATGCCTACAATGAACAGTTTGAAGTTCACTGCTGACAATGACTTCTTTTACAGAGGATGGGGAGTAATTGTCCATGTGATGTATTTTATTATTTAAATCGAACGCATTTCTGAACAAAAGTAAAGTTTACTACTATGAGATTCAGGGCCTCTGTAACACGGTTTTTTCGCAATAAATTTTGATCTATGAATTTCATAAATATAACGCTTATTCAGAATGCACATTATATCTACACATAAATTTTGACTATATTCTGCATTACGTAGGTTGAATAGATTTGGTACTTATAATGTAAAAGTGACGTTTTTTGAAGACGGGCCAACTTACTCAGAGAAAAGGTTTCGAACGCACTCGTTACGTAACCTATGACGGCATTTCTTCCCTCTTTCTCGATCGATGATTGGCTATACGTAACGAAGGCTATACCTCTGCCAACAATGACACAAAAGTTTAAATAAAAGCAAAGCAGTACACCTTTATAAACTCTGAAACCTCTCCACTGATAATTGTCATAATGAACAAACCATCAAAATATGTTAATAAATACAGAAACACTTTGATTATTAGTCTAACTCCCAAAATAAGGTTCCTAAGAAATTACAGTCTACTTTATAGGTTACAATCAGATTGACAAGGTGTAGGGAATAGTTGGTAATTTTCAAAAACGTAGTAGACAAGCTTGATTTGATAACTGCTATATCCAATGTCAAGCAATTTTTATTTATTGTATATCTACCTACCTATTTACTGAAAAAAAAGCCGGTACCGTATTTTGGCTTTAAACCTTCACCAATACTTATCGTCAGAATGATGACTTCATGAGGCTCCACCCACTTTGGCCTCGTTATAATTCAGGATAACACTGAAGGCTATCATGGGCATTGTTGGATTATAAAATTTAAATTCTGGCTATGAAAACTCAATTCTCGAGTAGTTGTAAGAAGTGCTAAATGATCCTCAAGGATCCCAGCAGTTGGCCTAAATGTTTAATTCATGTATACTACTGTTGTGGCACTACTGCTACAGTAGTATTACTACAGTAGTATTACTACGCTAGCACAGATACCCCACCCACATTTATGTATCGTTCCGCCATTCATAAAGTCTTTGTCATATTTTTTCACTGTGCAATAAGCCATGGCCTCCTCAGAAATTAAGTTTAACATTAGATGATAGGTTATTTCATTAAGTTGACAAATTATGGCAACTGGGTATATTATTGCCGATGTTGAAGCTAAAGATAAAGTATGGTATCATTCCTTCATTGCATTATCATCTTTACTACTATTTGTTTGGCTACATGTAATAATTATTTTAAAGGATAAATTGATTATGTTCACTTTACTTCTATAAATTCCCATTAGATGTACAAATAAAACTCCTAAAACTATTCATGATTTATTTACAAAATGCAGTCATGCCCAAAACATAGCCAACACGGTCGTACGGCCTAAAAAGAAGAAAAAAAATGATATCGGATGATCCGTTGGTCTGATGGAGATTTTAGCACAAAAATCTTATTTTAACAAAAATAGTTATATAAAGACTGTTTACATACTATCTCTCTCTTTCTCTCTCTCTTGGTGGCATAGTGAATATTTAATGGAGATGTTCAAAAGCCTGAATGACATTACAAGTGTTATAACCATGTTACGCTAAATACAAATCAGACCATAAACATTGGATTTAAACTAGAAACTGAATAATTACCTATTCAGGCTAGAGTAAATATGGCCACGGGCTTTCTCTTGACTGTATAAAGTTGCAAGTCGTAAGACAAATGCAGTTTTGCAACCTCGGGGGCAATTCCAAATCCTGTTAGCCATTCTGGACTGTTAAGGGGTTCCAAAGCCGATGGAAGAAGTTGAATGGGTGCCTGGTGGATGAGCGGGGCAAAATTTTGTCAAAAGGTGTTTACATTGCTTACGTAATGAATGTTTTCGACTCTTGGCTCGTTATCACTGGCCATGGCGTCAGCTAGATCATTTTTACTCTATGGAAATTAAAACTATCGGGTTTAGATTATTGATAATGCTGACAAAATTTGTGTGTGGTTGTAAAATATACATATGTCAACTTTCAGCTACATCCGATGCTTTGATAAGGAGCAAAGTCCAAAAAACCGTGTTACAGAGGCCCTGAATCTCATAGTAGCTTATAATCAATAAACATCCAGGAAGGGCATACAATGATTGACTAATTTCAATTCATCCTATGTCCTAAAATATTACTGAAAAAGGATTATCATCAGTTAAGAAAATGAAATTCCCTTACCTTTGTCAGTGACAGGTTTTTCACCCTCACGTGTACGTGAGTTTTAATCTTCAGCCGATTTCGCTTCTCATTAACTTTGAAATCACAAATAGCTTTAATCCATTTCACTGATTTGCCTTATATTGCCACTCCCTTTCTCCCCTCCTGCTATAAGCCCTCTTCTTAAGATTTCAAATAAGTACTGCAACAGCTGTGTTCTCAGCACTGGATGCAGTCGTTGGCCCCTGTGTTGGGCCACTTGGCCCAAAATTCCCGCATCCACGATATGTTTACATATTTTCAGTGTGGTCGTGGCCAAGGCTAAACGAATACGCGAGTACAGATCAACCCAACACTCGTTGATGAAGCAGTAGAAGTAACTCGTCAGGAAACCACCTCTTTTTATCCTTTTTTTTCTCAGTTCGATTTTTATATCGAATTGACAACTTCTTTAAGGTCCATGTGCACAAGAGATATCAGTTTTTACTTTTATTTCTCACACAATAAAAAGAAAACGAAGGTCCCACAGATGTTATCCCGACACCTGCTAGACACACACACGCACACAACCCCACTACTAACTGTCAAGTGAATCCTGTGTTTATCCTTGTGGTTACTTGACACACCACCTGACTACTCGCCTGAGTGCCCACCTTAGCGCAATTTTGGATTTGCGGAGCTATTTATCCAGCTACTGACGAATTTTTTTTATTATAATTTGTCAAGAAGGCAAAAAAGTTACCTCATATTTCGAACCCATTAAATATAACTTACAAAAGAGTTTCCTTTGTTCTGTCTTCCCGAGCCAACTCCCAAATCTGTTAGTTTTGATTATGACAAACATATTTCCTCTTTTGATACCATCTATTGAAAAATCATAATTTAAAACACGCTTTTCCTTTTATTGACAAAATTTATTTGTGCGTTATTATTATCCTCTTAACGAAACGCACCTTGGACAAAAAAATAAAAAAAATAAAAAATTTTTTTTTATTACAATGCAGCAAATTCTGAACTACCAGTTTGCCCCGTTCGGAGCCATTGAGAAGTTTTGGCGTCTTGCTAACTACTCAAGGATCAGTTTACTGGTTTCCCCTTTTGATCACAATTCCACTATTGTACTTATTCATTTTATTTTCTTCTATATCATAATTATTATTATTATTATTATTATTATTATTATTATTATTATTATTATTATTATTATTATTATTATTATATGGAATTTTTTTTCGTTTTTATAATATCCTTTGTTTCCGTTTTTTAGTTTAATTTTATTTAAATCCACAATTTCTTTTATCAACCAAGATTATTATTATTATTATTATCATTATTATTATTATTATTAATTCATTTACTCTAATTATCACTGTTGACATGGTTTCCACTTGCCGACCTTTTTCCATGGTGTTTTTTTATAGTGTCGACACGAGAATAGTTACAGATGGCTTCAAACTGTTGTAACCTAGATTTATGTCTACTTTAGGCTCCAGAGCATTTAAATATGCGGCCCCGAGACTATATAAAAAGCTCCCACGAAACATTCGAATGATTGAAGACATTAAGGCTTTTAAGAGGAAACTAAAGACTTTCTTATTTATGAGTCTTTTGACAGTGACGATTTAACATTAAACGAACAATACACGATGTGAAACGTTAAATAATCTGAACAAACAAGATGAAATGGCAGTGGAGGTCCTGTAGAGAGTGGGGTTCCCCTGATATATGGAACCAGAAAAGCAGCCATCAAAGTACGTAATTATAGTGTAATCACAATACCTATTCCATCTCGAGTACCTACCATACGCCAGGGACGAAAGTTTAAAAGACCTTCATTGCGAGAACCTACACTAATTAGTAATAAAATGACAAATGAAATACAACCGAAGGAAGAAGTTAAACTCGTTTGCTGAAGTCCTAATTACATTTCTTTTTTTTTTTCTGAAGACTTCTGCGTCCTCATAAAATCAAAGGAATCATTAACTGGAATTACTCAAATTAAAGAATAAAAAAACCCAGATATTTTGAAAGAAAAATAAAAGCGTAAATGAGCGACTTTTACATTCCAGAAAAATCTCTGCTATTTCTTAATTAACTGATTCTCGACCAGAAGTGAAATGGCTACTTCAGAAGAAGCGATAGGCGCTTTCATTGCAATAGTTCCATGTCACCATCCTTCTATTCTCGTCTATTACCTTTTCATTATTAAGAGTTGAAAATAAGTAGGCAATGAACATACAGATGCATCTCCGCTATGTAATAAAGGGCAAGTGTCTGGATATATATATATATATATATATATATATATATATATATATATATATATATATATATATATATATATATATATATATATATATAATTCAAATAAGCCATATATATTTTTCATACATTAATGTCTGGATTCTCTTAACGACCTCGGGATCAGAGCCCCAGGTCGTTAAGAGAATCCAGACATTAATGTATCAAAAATATATATGGCTTATTTGAATATGAAAAACACGTCTAAATGTGCAAAATTTATCATATATATATATATATATATATATATATATATATATATATATATATATATATATATATATATATATATATAATAGATGAAAAAATCACCAAATGCCCATCAGGATGAATTCATATGGAAGTGACCAAAGGAGGAGGGGTTGATGCATTAGTTTGAAGTATCTTTAATGATGCAATTAGAGAGCCAATCAAAAAGATGATTTCGCCTCAAATTAGGCGGAATACTGTTGACAGTAAATAGATTAAATGGCTTCTATTTGATGATTGTTCGTTTGTTATAGGGTTTTCCCAGGCACTCTCTAATCATCATCAAATTAGTAAGCTAATTGTGGTTTAAGCTCAATTAGGGGCACAGTGGATTTGATTTCGGGTTTTTCGATGGATGTTGAGGTGTATATGTATATGTTTATATATATATATGTATATATATATATATATACATATATATATACATATATATATATATACATATATATATATATATATATATATATATATATATATATATATATATATATATATTGGAGGAAGTGCCTTAGTATATGTATGCATGATATGTATATATATATATATATATATATATATATATATATATATATATATATATATATATATATATATATGTGTGTGTGTGTGTGTATACAGTACACACACACACACACACACACATATATATATATATATATATATATATATATATATATATATATATATATATATATATATATATACATATATATGTATACATATAAATATGTGTGTATATACACACACATATAAATATATATATATATATATATATATATATATATATATATATATATATACATATATATACATACATTATATATATATATATATATATATATATATATATATATATATATATATATATATATATATATATATATATTCGTGAAAATCACAAGGAAACGTGATGCTCAGATGCAAACGAACCACAGGGAAAATGAAAATAGAAAATATACGATTATGTCCTCTGAAGATGTATCACGGAACTAGTAAAGACGTAATCTTACATTTTCTAATTGCATTATCCCAGAGGTTCTGTTGCAAATAGATTAGTGTATGCATAATTTAATATACCTATCTTTACACAAACAGACACACATATATACATATATATATATATATATATATATATATATATATATATATATATATATATATATATATATATATATATATATATATATATGTGTGTGTGTGTGTGTGTGTGTGTGTATATTTGTGTGTGTGTGTGCGCGTATATTTGTGTGTGCTTGTGAGTTCGTCCAGAAAACTTCATATAAATTATCAAATGACAGTTAGGTTCATTTTCCATCCAATTAACTCCCATCAATGCAGACAATTTGCGAGCAGAAATTTAAATATGGCTCCGACAGCGAAAATTATTGGATTTTCTAAAGCGTCAGGAATTTTTCCCTAACTGTCACCAGTAACCGGGATTGTAATTAACATCATTAACTTTCATTTTCCCATTCGAAATTTGACCCGGTATCATACGGGTGGGGGAGGGGAGTCCAGCTCATAATTTCATTCAATCGTAAACGCAGTTTGTTTTGATATCTGTATTATCATTAAAAATATATTATTAAATATACTTGAAGATAAGTAATACCAAATAGATAATACGCTGTAACTTGAACTGCTGATGGAAATATTGAAATAATCACGATGTAAGATTGCATTCATATGTGCATGATCAGTTTATATGCAGTATCAAATAGATTTTGCAAATATGTAGACTACTAAGAAACATGAAAAAAATATCTGTTTAAAACTGGCCGAGATGGTTTTTTTAATTACATGTTTTCTATTTTGACCTAGTCATTTTTTTCGCTGAAGTTACATTGTTTGAAAAGAATATATATATATATATATATATATATATATATATATATATATATATATATATATATATATTTATATTTATATTTATATGTATGTATATATACATATATGTTTATATATATATATATATATATATATATATATATATATATATATATATATATACATATAATTATTTCTTTGTTTTCGGGTTATTTGCTGTTGCAGCTATAGGCTAAAGTTGAATTAAATTAGAAGTAAAACAATGAAAATAAAAATACATACATACATACATACATACATACATACATACATATATATATATATATATATATATATATATATATATATATATGTGTGTGTGTGTGTGTGTGTGTGTGTGACAGCAATTATAAAGATTACGTAATGAAAATTTAAAGGCCTCCCAGAAAATCAGATAAAAGATATCTTGGAGCTTAACAAACAGTCACCTCGTGAGGACATAATATAGCGTAGGCCTACCATGCAGTCACCAGAAATGTAATACATTTCAAAGTTATTCATGTTCTGCTCCCTTTTCTTATTAATTTTCAGTAACGCATACATAAAGTCTACTTCTTCTTCTTCTTCTTACCCATTTCTATTTGGAGTCACTGTTTTCTATCATCCTTCAAATGGGATTTCGTTTTAAATTGTCCTCAGAAATGTACAACCGAAAATATCCGATTATCAAATAATCTGTAAAATTTGACATTTTCCTTGTCTGGTGTAGAGTGGAAAATATCCCTTTACAAAGATTCAAGTCGTAACCT
>NC_090744.1:97514540-97522040 GCF_036898095.1 Palaemon carinicauda
ACATTGTTAAAAATTTGCCGTGAAACGGTAGAAATCCTGGAATAATTGTTGCCAGTCATTTACCGTTTTAAAGACGGATATTTTGACGTAAAGAAGTGATATCAAGGTCACCAACCCGCAAAAGATAATAACAAAGTAGGGTAAAAAATACGGTCGTCAGTATTTTACTGAAATACGGATGATAACAGTATATTTTTACGGAGAAATTCCGATTAAAATTATGTTTCTTTTTAACAGTGTAAGGCAGCAAAACCTTTTTGCCATTATGTATACAGACGGGAATAATATAGAGAATTGAATTAAGAGTGCGGTCGTCAAAATTTGAGCAATGGTCAAGTAAGATAAAAGAAGCAATCGTCTATTTAAACATCATCTGTTCCCACAGCCCAGAGACAAGCTCGAATCGAGCTGTTTAAGATAGCTTTTATTCGCCTGCGAAAACATTGAGTCTTCTCAAACTAACCTTTTTAATAATAATGAATGTTATTACCCTATTCTATCGATCTTTAAACACCATTTTCACTAAAATACACATCTAGCCAATTCAATTTACAAATTATACATCCAAATTTTTTTTAACAAAACGTAAGAACGAACGTAAATCGTTCTTGCCAAAAAACAATGAAAGATGTAGGTTGGAGTACTACAATTGCTATCGGGTTCTCTCGATGCAATATTGCCAAGTCTATTGATTTATAGCCAGAAATACCAGTTCTGTTTAACGAGAGGCATTACGCAATCGAGCATACTTAACAGCAAGCAGAGGTGTACAAATGCTTACGTCATGAGACGTCACAAGACTCAATTCGAAAAGCTGTCTGAGGAAAGACTGCCAGTGATTTTGGGCCTTTTGTAAACATTGTAAACATTATGGAGGCTGGCTAGGCATAGATATGGAAGGGATTTTAGCTTTCTGAATGCGTTGTAGTGGCTGTGCTTTCTGACAAACCCGATGAAAGTATTCTTTTGTTCTGAAAGCGGATACATTTAAAAAAAATCGAAATATGAAGACCAGAGTGAAGTATCTCAACGGTAAGCTAAAGTCCGTGCGTGTCGAAGTGCAAAAGGACGGGAACTGAATGACTGCGGTCGGAATGAAAAATCCAGTTTGATTTTTACTGATCTTAAAATATCTGCTATTTTTCATTATTTGCTTCTCAGGCACAGATTATTTGTTATATGCTTATTTGTTCTCCTCACCGGGCCACTTTCATTGTGGAGTTCTTGGGCTCGTAGCATACTGCTTTTACAACTATGGTATTAGTTTGGCTAAATATTACTACTACAAAATAATAATAATAATAATAATAATAATAATAATAATAATAATAATAGAAAATTATTATTATTATTATTATTATTATTATTATTATTATTATTATTATTATTATTATTATTATTATTATTATTATTATCAAAAGCAAAGCTTTAACCCTAGTTGGAAAAACAGAAACCTGCAAGCCATCGAGTCTCACGGATAAACCAGCTCAGTGGGGAAAAACAAATAATCAATTAATGATGAGAAAAAAAGGTTTAGTAAGCTTTGACGATCCTGAACACCCTTAGGCAGGTTAACCCGATCCAGTTCTTGATGCAAATCAGTAATCGTGTTATGATTTGTACTAAGTTATCACTTAACAGATTTTCTTCCAAAGAATATAAATTATCATGATATCAAATGTTCTTTTATAAGTTATAAGTATTTGAAATTAGGTGATTTAAAAATTGATTGTATTTTTAGTTGAAATGTTTAAAGGTCACTCATGAATGGCAGAGGCAAGGGACAGGACAATGCCCTAGATACTGACCATATACACATGTGATCAGCCCCCGAGCCCACTCTCCAACAAGCTAGGACCAGGGAAGACCAGGCAATAGCTGCTGATGGCTTAGCCAGTAGACCTAGAGACTCCCCCCAAAAAACCCTTCGCAAACTAAAAATAGTGAGATTGAAAACACCAAAAGAAACTATCGAGCTTGAGAGGGTCTCGAACTCCCGCCCAACATCAGGAAAGGACCTTTTCAGTAGGCTAACATGAATAGGCCTAATTTTCTTGCTTTACACAGTTTGTTTTAAATAATTAATTCTCTCCCATCGTTTGAGTTGTTTCAAAAGCTCAAACTCGTAGCAAATGTTTTTTTTTTATGTTGAACAGGCCTACATAAGTCCTTTCATAGTTTACATATCAAATATGTGTTTTAATGTTAATGTTTTTCCAATATTTTATTTTGATTTTTTCATTACTAATTATATCGTTTATTAATTTCCTTATTTCTTTTCCTTACTGGGCTATTTTTCCCTGTTGTAGCCCTTGGGCTTATAGTATCTTGCTTTTCCAACTAGACAGGCAGTGCTAGAGTGTGGACGTGTTGTGTGGAGCTCTGATATACACTCCCTGAGTCGTGTTTCAGCTCTGTTTCTCGCTTAGAATATCATTGAAAAGATATTAGTTAGTCTTATGGAGATACCTAAGTGATAAGAAACAGTACACTATGTCTGTTCCTAACTATGTGTGCCTCATATGTAATAACACGGAGGGAGAACGGAAAAAATGGATAGTATGTGAATGTAATAGACTCTACTATAAGAACTGTGTGCATATAGTGACAGGCATCACTGATAACGAACGGAATAACCTAGATTGGTTATGCACACACTGCGTTCGTGAAGCCAGACAAAACAATTTAGTAATATCAAAATTAAAGGAAGATGTAAACATGAGTAATCTGGCCCTGAATGAACAAGATGCGAAAATAGATGACTTGGAAAACAAACTTAGCGCAGACGCAGCAAATTCCACTCAGACCACCGACCTCACAGAGAGTAGACATTCTTTCCATGAAAATGGAATCAATTAAAGCAACACTTCACATATTGATAGACCCAAAACCTGAGAAACCGACATTTGCTGACAAAGTTAAGGAAAAAATCTGTTGATAACTAAATCAACTAATACAACAACCAAAATAACTGAAAGAAAATGTGAGGTTGAACAAGCACATAAAGGCATTCTTATACTTAACATGAGGTCAACTACGAATGGAAATGTTGCTGTAAACTTTGCAAACAATATGATCATAGAAAAGGCGGCAAATAAAATTCAGACATTGGTGGCTGACAGTGAAACGAGAAAAATCGGAAAACTAAAACCAAAAATAATGATATGCAATGTATACAATGATGAAGATGATGTAGTAAATGCTTTGATTCAAAGAAATCGCTGCCTGGACCAAATCCAAAATATAGAAGAGAAGTGTAGTCCTGAAGAAAAATGCACCGGGGGGGGGGGGGGTTACAACCCAATATGTGCTGAAATGTGATCCTGAAGTTCGGAGGGCTATTCATGATAATGGGGACAAGTTTCGTTACGAGGTTGTATCTATAACATACGTGATATGTACCACGGGATCACCTGCTACCAATGTAAGAGGTATGGATCTTTCGAAAAAGATTGCAAGTCTAAGAATGATGATAAAGTCTGCGGGAAATGTTCAGGAAAACATTCCACCAAGGAGTGTAATTCGCAAGTGTCAAAGTGTATAAACTGCACAATGTTAAACAAACCAAGTGACCACACACTAAATTCTAAAGACTACAAAGCTTTTGACTTGGAATTGAAAAGACTAGCGGAAAATACTGATCATGGTTACTAGGGATGTCATAAACTGTGGCTATATAAATATACAAATCTTTAGGTAATAAGACAGTTCAAATTCAAGAATTGATAGACGAGGAAAATTTGGATAAGCTAGCATTATCTGAAACATGGCCACCCGTTGAGATACTACCGCTAGAGAGTTATGGGGTCTTTTGACTGGCCAGACAGTACTACATTGGATCCTCCTCTCTGGTTACGGTTCATTTTCCCTTTGCCTACATACACACTGAATAGTCTGGCATATTCTTTACATATTCTCCTCTATCCTCATACACCTGACAACACAGATTACCAAACAATTCTTCATCACCCAAGGGGTTACTGCACTGTAATTGTTCAGTGCCACTTTCCTCTTGGTAAGGGTAGAAG
Source organism: Palaemon carinicauda (assembly GCF_036898095.1). Classification (NCBI taxonomy): domain Eukaryota; kingdom Metazoa; phylum Arthropoda; class Malacostraca; order Decapoda; family Palaemonidae; genus Palaemon; species Palaemon carinicauda. The sequence goes on from NC_090744.1 coordinate 97,518,569, forward strand.
AGACTCTTTAGCTATGGTAAGCAGCTCTTCTAGGAGAAGGACACTCCAAAATCAAACCACTGTTCTCTAGTCTTGGGTAGTGCCATAGCCTCTGTACCATGGCCTTTCACTGTCTTGGGTTAGAGTTCTCTTGCTTGAGGGTACACTCGAGCACACTCTCCTATCTTATTTCTCTTCCTCTTGTTTTGTTAAAGTTTATATAGTTTATATAGGAGATATTTATTGTTGTTACTCTTCTTAGAATATTTTATTTTCCTTTTTTCCTTTCCGCACTGGGCTATTTTCCCTGTTGGAGCCCCTGGGCTTATAGCATACTGCTTTTCCAACTAGGGTTGTAGCTTAGTAAGTAATAATAATAATAATAATAATAATAATAATAATAATAATAAATAACTTGGACAAGCAAAGATCACTGAAATGACGCCCCCCACACATGCCTTCTTTCACATACCGAAAGAAGGTAGGTCTGGTGGGGGTATCGGACTCTTTATTCTTAAAAGTTACTCAAATCTCAAGACTTTGATAAAAATTAGTGTAACAAGCTTCGAATTTATAGAAATAAAATTTACGCCAAAAAAATAGAAGAATATCCTTTGTAACAATCTACAAACCTCCTAGAACAAACTCTAGTATCTTTTTCGAAGAATTCGGTGCTCTCATTGAGATGATTATCATGGAGACAAACGAATTAGTTTACTTTTATAGACTTCAATTTTTGGATGGATGACGCATCAAATCCTGAAGCTTTGGCATTTAGTGAGTTACTAGATTCATATCGACTGTTCGTAAATAAAACACACAGTAAATGTTTCCGTCTGTGTTCTATTTATATTAGAATTTAGGTGCCTGGGACTATATGAGCCTTTTCCTAAAAATCTCATTATCATCAATACTCCTCATTCAAATTGAAAGACGAATTAGATTTTTTCATTTTCTACCCTGATAATTTTTTTTTTCAACCTAACTTTCATGTGTTTTTTTTCATCGAACCATTCATACACTTTATATTTACCTTTTCCTCAAAAATAATATAAGTACTTTGTTCCATTTCCTTTTTTTCTTCCCGATGCAAATCCTTGTATTTTTGAAGTTACGTAAATGGCTTTTGCAAGTTTGCTCTCTCAAAATTCAGTTCTTTTTCTTTCATTTGAGTTTTTTTTTTTCTTTAAAGCAGACCAATACAAAATACAAGTAGCAGACACCGTCTGATTTTTTTTTTATCAGAGAACCAGAGAACACTGATGAATCAAGCTGATGTAAAATATATATATATATATATATATATATATATATATATATATATATATATATATATATATATATATATATATACATATATATATATATATATAAGTCACACTTATATGATCTAAGGTCACGATCGTTGTAGCATCCAAAATAGCTCATCAATATAACAACTATATATTAACTATAAAATCGAAGGGGAAAATACTAAGTGCAACTGGAAGGGAAACGCCAAATGACGTTGGAAACTCCAAGGTGCAACTTTAAGGGAAAATTCTAAGGTGCAGCTTTAAGGGAAAATTCTAAGGTGAAATTGAAGGGGAAACTTCTTTCTAGCAATTGTGCAATTGAAGGGGAAATGTTTAGGTGCAATTGAAAGGGAAACACTCAGGTGCAACAGAAGGAGGAAATGCAAAGGTGCAACTGAAGGGAGAAACACCAGGGTACAATTGAAAGGGAGAATTACAAGGTGCAAATGAAGGGAAAATGCCAAGGAACAACCTCAAGGGTAAATGCTAAGGTGCAACTGAGGGGGAAACCCCAAGTTTTAATTGAAGGAGGAAAAGCCAAATGCAAATGAAGAAGGAAACTGAAGGTGCAACTGACGGGAGAACACCAAGGTGCAACTGATGGGGAACACCAAGGTGCAATTGACGGGGGAACACCAATGTGCAACTGACGGGGGAACACCAAGGTGCAATTGAACGGGGGAGCACCAAGGTGCAATTGACGGCGGAACACCAAGGTGCAATTGACGGCAGAACACCCAGGTGCAACTGACGGGGTAACACCAAGGTGCAATTGAACGGGGGAACACCAAGGTGCAATTGAACAGGGGAACACCAAGGTGCAATTGACGGCGGAACAACAAAGTGCAATTGTCGGGGAACGCCAAGGTGGAATTGACGGCGGAACACCAAGGTGCAATTGATGGCAGAACACCAAGGTGCAACTGACGGCGGAACACCAAGGTGCAACTGACGGCGGAACACCAAGGTGCAACTGATGGCGGAACACCAAGGCGCAACTGACGGGGGAACACCAAGGCGCAACTGACGGGGGAACACCAAGGTGCAACTGATGGCGGAACACCAAGGTGCAAGTGACGGGGGAACACCAAGGTCCAACTGACGGCGGAACACCAAGGTGCAACTGACGGGGGAACACCAAGGTGCAAATGAACGGGAAAATCATAAGGCCTAAAAAGTGGGTGAAGTTACGGAGTGAAGGAACACATCAAAGATCCATGACCAATGCCTACAGTGAACAGCGTAAGGTTCACTGTTGACAATTACTTCTTTTACAGAGGATGAGGAGTAATTGTCCATGTGATGTATTTTGTTATTGAAATCGAACACGTTTCTGGACAAAAGTAAAGTTTAGTAGCTTATGATCAATAAAAATCCAGGAAGGGCATACAATGATTGAATAATTTCAATCCATCCTACGGTGCGTAGGATGCGTATGTCCTAAAATATTACTGAAAAGGGATTATCATTAGTTAAGAATATGAAATTCCCTTACCTTTGTTAGTGACAGCTTTTTCACGTGCACACGAGTAATCTTCAGCCGATTTCGCTTCTCATTAACTTTGAAATCACAAATAGCTTTAATCCATTTCACTAATTTGCCTTACATTACCACTTCCTTTCTTCCATCTTGCTATAAGCCCTCTTCTTGATTTCAAATAAGTACTGCAACAGTTGTGTTCTCAGCACGGGATGTACTCCTTGGCTCCAGTGTTGGGCCTCTTGGCCCAAAATTCCCACTGCCAAACTTACGTGTACATGTGAGCAAGGCCAAAAGAATATACGAGAACAGATCAACCCAACACTCGTTGGTGACGCAGTAGAAGCAACTCGTCAGGAAACCACCTCTTTTTATCCTTTTTTCTCAGTTCGAGTTTTATATCGAATTGACAACTTCTTTAAGGTCCCTGTGCATAAGAGATATCAGTTTTTTCGTTTATTTCTCACACACTAAAAATAAAACGAAGGTCCCAAAGATGTTATCCCGACACCACCTAGACACACAAACACACACACACACAACCCCACTACTAATTGTTAAGTGAATCCTGTGTTTATCCTTGTGGTTACTTGACACACCACCTGACTACTTGCCCGAGTGCCCGCCTTAACGCAATTTTGGATTTGCGGAGCTATTTGTCCTGCTACTGCCGAAATTTTGTTTCTTATAATTTGTCAAGAAGGCAAAGAAGTTAGCT
>NC_090744.1:97529540-97532040 GCF_036898095.1 Palaemon carinicauda
TTGACCAGCTGGTGGAGAAGAAGCAGATACAGCCCTCGCATTGAGTTGTTGTTTTCTTAGTTAATTTGCGTGTTCTATTTTTACAATTATTGAAATAAAGTGGTATCTGATCGAATTTAGTTTCTCTGGAACCAGGTGGTACGCGGTGACTGTACGGGACCTCAAAGTGGTACTCGATCACAAAAAGGTTGGGAATCACTGCTCTAAGAGATGTTATGAGAGTGATCAGACCTTCTTTCCTCATGAGAGAGAGAGAGAGAGAGAGAGAGAGAGAGAGAGAGAGAGAGAGACTTTTCAAAGAGCAGTGCCTAGTACTATTCACTACTAATAAAAGCGTATTCGCATATAGACAAAATGCTATCAAATTGTTTCCCTCTCATAAAAGAGCCATCGCAATGTGAATATTGTTCCATAAACAGCTCCCACAATTCTTCGAGTGGGAAACTAAAAGAAAAGAAAAATCAACCAGTAGTTGGGGTGTTCAGGTATAGGATTGGGGTCTGTGTGGATAAGGAGGAGGACGGGGAGGGGGGTCGGTGATGTTAACCAGCTCGCGAAAAGAAACTAAAATAATCAGTTTCTCACAACTAACAAAAACAGCGCTCAAATTCAGATGCTTTCGTTCAGTTTAAATAAGGTAAGAGAGCCAGCAATTCACGATCGCATCAATCCACGAACTGGGATTTTAGAAAGTACGAAAAATAATGAAACACGAGCATAGAAAGTGTCGGATTATGTAATCGCCTTCACGTCCTGTGGATTCGTTTGGCAAACCGTACTGGACAGTGCATATACAACTATTTTATTTCAATCCTTCAATATATATTCCTTTCATACACTTTTCACCAGTAAACGGATAGGAGAGAGATTTCATGCCTAGGGATATAGGCTTACACGAATGTTTTGTAAGTGTTTTCAGCTGGTGATTCTCGTCTTAATTTGTTGGACAGGAACTTACGGTCTATTATTACTGATCTAAATATTAATCTCGGTCACCGTCGTTCAATTAGTTCATTATGGATGTTGCATAAGATTTCTTATAATTCTGACCATCCTTTGCATTCAGATCTTCCAGGACAGTGCCATCCTGTTCGTAATACTAGGCATGCAGTTAATTCTAATAGTCAGACCTTCTCTATCATGAGGCTCAATACTACACACTTTTCTAGAAGTTTTATTCCAGCTGTGATCAAGTTGTGGAATGATCTTCCTAATCGGGTTGTTGAATCGATTGGACTTGAAAATATCTAACTTACTTTATAGTTTATATATGAAAGATCTATCTCAATGCTGTTCCTGTTCTAAAATATTTTATTTCAATTTTTCATTACTTCTCATATAGTTTATCGATTTCCTTATTTCCTTCGCGAATTGGGCTAATTTTCCTTGTTAGAGTCCTTGGGCTTGTAACCTCCTGCTTTTTCAACTAGGGATGTAGCATAGCTAATAATAATAATAATAATAATAATAATAATAATAATAATAAAAATAAAACAAATAGACATGGGCTTGATATATGAGAATGACAGACAATAGATGAATATTAAAAATAACAGAATGGGTCGCTAGATATTGCAAATGAAGCAGAGGAAGTAAAATGAGACGATAGATTGACAAGCTAATAAAATTTCTGGGAATAGACTGGCATAGAAAACCAAAAACAGACGCAAGAGGAAGGATATGTTTGAGGCCTCTGTCCTGCAGTGGACTAGTTACGGCTGATACTGGTATGTTTATATATATATATATATATATATATATATATATATATATATATATATATATATATATATATATGCCCCTACACACACACATACATATATATATATATATATATATATATATATATATATATATATATATATATATATATATATATATATATATATATATATATGTGTGTGTGTGTGTGTGTGTGTGTGTGTGTATGGCTACAGAGAGAGAGAGGAGGGGATTTTTTCCGATTAGTAAGCTGGGAAGTGAGATGCGTTGGAGGGTAGCCAGGTCCTGGGTAGTCCAAGTGGTGCCTCTACAACGGCTCTTCCCGCGTCCGGTGTGGCCTTCCCCTTGGAAGGTTGATGGACACTCGCTTCATCGTTTGATAATGAGAGAGCTGAATGAGGATGTATTTCAAGATACTTATTAGGGTATTAACAAAACAGGAATTAAGATAGTATGATAAACCAAGAAGGGTACTTAAAGGAATTACCAATCATTAAAGATATGTATAAGAGGATTTAATAAAAAATGGAGGAAAAACATTGGGAACAAGTGAGCAAGTCCTGAACGCGGACATGGTCCTCGTAGAGGACATACCTCCGCCAAGGTGACCTAGAGCGCCATATGTCCTAGAATCATGAATTGATGTGACTTCGACCTTCACATGACCTTGACCTTCACGTGACCTTCAAGTGACCTTGACCTTCACGTGACCTTGACCTTCACATGACCTTGGCTTCAAGTGACCTTGATCTTCAAATGTACTTGACCTTCACGTGAC
>NC_090744.1:97539540-97542040 GCF_036898095.1 Palaemon carinicauda
CAGCAGTTACAAACCGTTCCTACCAGATAGCACAAGAATACTCATATGAAAGCAGTTACCAGATAGCACAAGCATATAATATGACAGCAGTTACCAGATAGCACAAGCATATAATATGACAGCAGTTACCAGATAGCACAAGAATTCTAATAAAACAGCAGTTACCCGATAGCACAAAAATACTAACATGAAAAGTTCCCAAATAGCATAAGAATACTGATATGACCGCAGTTATCAGATAGAACTAGAATACTGACATCATGACATGACAACAGTTTAAAATAATAAAAGCTAATGGGAAGAGAGAAAACCGACGTCCATTCATTTCCATGATGTTTACGCATGGTTGGTATAATTTGGGTAGAAATTATTAATAGCTGCCATTCCAAGATTTTCCAATGAAACAGTTGATAAAGTACGGGTAGCCATTAAAGCAACATGTTTGTGCATAGGACTAGTACCGGCTGATGATGATGATATATATACATCGTGAACTGCTCCCCCAAGAGGACTCCCCCACCACCACTTGTGGACTTAAGTAGTAATTTGGAATATAAAACATTTAACAGGATTTTTATATGATTATATTTGTGAAAATTAGGTCATGCAGTACATCAAGATAGTAAAGAAGAGGAGTAAGGATTGACTGGACAAGATGATATAGATTTGGAAAGTAGAAGGGATGATATCCAAAAAAGTGAAGGTCAAAATAGACGAAAATCCAGCAGACCAACTAGGTTAAGTGACTAGATGAAACATAGGAAGAGCCAACGGTGGTAGAGTAGGAGGTTGAAAGTAAGTGCTAGGGACTGAGAGACATTGGAATGATACTTTAAGAATGTTAAATACACTGCGTCATCAAAAGTAATTTTACTTGAGCTAATGCTTTTTGTATTATGATGAAAGGTTTAAAAAACCTTAACGTCATTGGTCTTGAAATTTGTCAAGAAATTTGACAGTTGTTCGAAGAATTTTGTTAGTAAGCATTCCTGCTTAAGGCTCTGCTCGAAATGTAAACAATATCATATTGACCGTACGTCTATAAAAAAAAAAAAAAAAAAAAAAAAAAAAAAAAAAAAAAAAAAAAAAAAAAAAAAAAAAAAACATATATATTACGTTCGACGATTTGTTTTTTCTTTAGAAAAAAACAAAATGTTTATTCAAATATACTTATGCCATAATGCTTTCTTACATAGGAAGAAATATCCAGCCATATATGGAGCGCCTTTTAATTGCACCTTTGGAGTCCGGGGAACCGACAAAACCCCGAACCGACAAAACCCCCACCGACGAAACCCCCACTGACGAAACCCCCACCCGACATAACCCCCACCCAACAGAACCCCCACATGACAAAAACCCCACCCGACAAAAAATTTGCAAAGTACCTATTACCAATAAACTACTGCTTACAAAACATTTGCTATGTACATATTGCCAATAAACTACTGCTTACAAAACATTTGCTATGTACATATTACCAATAAACTACTGCTTACAAAACATTTGCTATGTACATATTACCAATAAACTACTGCTTACAAAACATTTGCTATGTACATATTACCAATAAACTACTGCTTACCAAACATTTGCTATGTACCTATTACCAATAAACTACTGCTTACAGAAAACAGTTTTTATTACCAGGAAATTTTTTTTCTGTATACATTGAAAGTATATGAACTTTTCTCTATTAGTTTTGTCTTGCTCTCCCATCATGGAAGTTATCCGCAATAATAAAGGTGGAGAGAAATTGTGTTATAATGGCTATATATATATACAAAAGAAGTCCGCCAGTAGAACTACGAAGAGACGGGAATGTTCTAGAAGATCAGTATTGAACTGTATTGGAAAAATAACAACACATTTGGAAGTATCGGCCATCATTTCAAGCAAAGTTCATAATCATGAGCTAGATGAAGATCAGTGGAAGCAGCAAAAATGCATACAACCCTCTATCAACAGGACAAGTCAACCAGGGGAAATACTAGTCGGATTGTAGCGGATTCGTTGGAGAGTATGTCACAAGAGGGGAGACTTGCCATTGGAAATTTAAATACTGCTAAAAAGTATGTTGAAAGAAAACGACAAGATGGACCCCCTAAGGATCCAGAATAGTTGACGGACTTGGAAATTTCAGGAGTGGACAATGACTCGAGGAGAAAATCCTGCGCCTTTTCTTCTTAATGATGATGGTGCTGAATCCAGCAATCGAATAATTATATTTGCTACAAAGGACGCAATGCATCATTTAGCAAAGGCAGATTTTTGTTATATGGATGGTGCCTTTTCGTCGGCACCTGCACTATTTGAACAGTTATTTGTTATTAGAGCCCCACACGGTGACTCAGCAATAAGCTGTGTGTATGGTTTTCTTTCCGGCAAATCACTGGAAATCTTTCTTGATTTTAGTAATGGCACAAAAAATATAGAAGAATTTCTTAATGGTGTAGCAAAAAAATATAAGAATATATTAATTCTGACTTTTTATCTTTAT
>NC_090744.1:97547040-97567519 GCF_036898095.1 Palaemon carinicauda
TGCTCAACCACCAAAGCGGATTATGTTCTCGCGGCGATACCCGAGGACACCTTCCCAGAAATATCCGACTGGCTTTGTGAACAAGGAGACACCCCAATAGCGTATGACGCCCTCAAAACATACCTTCTGCAGCAGTACTCGCCGTCGCCAGCCGCCCGTATAGCAAAGCTTTTTCAGCTCTCGCAACAACCGTTGGGGGACCAAAGGGCTTCGCTTGCCCTCAGGGAAATGACCAGTATCGCTCGCCTTCAACCTGCCGCAGACGGCTCTCCTCGTGAGGTGAACCTACTTCGTGCCCTTTGGATACGCCGTTTACCCGAACCTGTACGAGCTGCCATACCCGATGTCGATAGTTTACCCATAAAGGACTTGATGACCAAAGCCGACGCCCTTATGGACAGCCACTTCAAGACCTCCATCAACGCCTCCACCCCTGACGATGAGGATGCCTATTCAACGTCAACCGAAGCTGACATGAATGCCGTAGGACATACACGCCTACCCCGTGACGTGCCGGAGCGGCGACAAAGCCGCCCACCACCCACCAATCGCTCGCGCCCCAACGAACGACTTCTACAGCCACTTACTACCTCCCATCCGCCGCAGTTTTGCTACTACAACTTCAGATTCGGGGCAACCGCGAAGAATAGTGCCAAGGATTGTCAGTGGCCAAAAAACGTGTAAGTAGGCCATCGCTTGTGGTAGACATGGGTGCTTGTCGTTCTCTTTTGCCAAGGAAACTCTTCAAGGCACGACGTAGTCTGTCTACATCTGCCGACGTCCGCTTAGTAGCTGCCAACGGATCTGCGATACCCACCTACGGTTACGAGAACCTCACATTATCGTTCGGAAACGATAAATTCAATTGGAAGTTTCTCGTTGCTGACGTCACAATGCCAATCCTCGGTGCGGATTTCCTCTCTCATTTCCACCTTCTGGTCGATGGCGCACACCGACGATTGGTCAACGCAGACTCGTACTTGTCGACACCTCTTCAACCCGCCCCTTCTAACCTCGCTCTCCACATCAGCGCACCCGCGGATGCCTACGGCCACCTCCTCACGTCGTACACGGATGTTTTCCGTCCAGAACTTCGCCAAACGCCCACGGTTCCTGCCAAGCACGGTATTTATCACCATATCAAGACGACGAGACCCCAAGTCTTCGCAAAATTCAGACATCTGGCACCGGAACGATTGGCAGCCGTTAAACAGACGTTCGCCGAAATGGAGAAAATGGGCCTTTGCCAAAAGGCCTCCAGCCCATGGTCGTCGCCCTTACACATCGTTCTGAAGAAAGACGGCTCCCTCCGTCTGTGCGGGGATTACAGGCGCCTGAACATGCAAACAGAACCGGATCACTACCCCCTCCCAAACATTACCGACGTGACCTCCTACCTGCACAAAGCGAAGGTTTTCTCTACGCTCGACCTCCTGAAGGGGTATTATCAGGTGCCTATGAACCCAGAAGACATCCCCAAGACCGCCATCACCACTCCGTTTGGTACATACACCTTCAATTACTCCTGTTTTGGCCTTAGTAATGCTGGGGCAACGTTTCAACGTCTCATGGATGGCATCTTAGGGGACCTCCCTTTCTGTGTATGTTATGTGGACGACATACTTGTGTTCTCAAAAGAGGAACACCTCCGTCACCTGCGCATCGTGCTCAACTGCCTGCAACTAAACGGCCTTGTAGTCCGGTACGACAAGTGTACTTTTGGCGCCAACGAAGTATCGTTTTTAGGGCACCGCATCACTCCTGAAGGTGTCCACCCCCTCCCTGAGAAGGTAGCAGCCGTTCAGAACTGCCCCGTGCCCTCGACCGTCAAAGCTCTGCAGGAATTCTTGGGCATGATCAACTATTATCACCGTTTTCTGCCAGCCATTGCCGCCACTCTTGCTCCCCTCTACGCCTCCCTTAAGGGCAAGCCAAAGGACCTGAAGTGGGGTCCCCTTCAAGAAGCAGCCTTCTGCAATGCAAAGAAGGCCCTATCAACTGCTGCGGCTCTCACTTTTCCTATCCCACACGCCCCTCTCCTTCTCTCCACCGATGCCAGCGACGTCGCTATTGGTGCAGTACTCGAGCAGGTGGTCAAAGGCTCACCCCGCCCATTGGCCTTCTTCAGCAGAAAACTGTCCAAGGCGGAATCGGGTTATTCTACCTTCGATCGAGAATTGCTGGCGGTGCACTTGGCTGTCCGTCACTTTCGCCATTTCTTAGAAGGTACGCCCTTCGTCATTCGCACAGACCACATTCGCACAGATCAATACGTCCCTGGGAAAATGAATCCCGTTGCCGATGCCCTGTCAAGAAACACGTTGGCTACCATTCAACTGGGATTGGATTACAACGCCCTGGCTGAAGCCCAACGACAGGATCCAGAGTATCAAGCTTGTAGGACATCCTGCACGTCCCTCCGTTGGGAAGACTTTCCCCTTGAAGACTCCAACACCACCCTCCTCTGTGACGTCAGTACTGGTAGACCGCGACCTTGGATTCCTGCTCCCATGCGCCGACAGGTGTTTGATTTCATTCACGGCCTTTCACATCCCTCGTGCCGTTCTACTGCACAGCTGCTGAAGGCAAAGTTCATTTGGCACGGCATTTCTAAGGATGCAAAGGATTGGGTCCGCGCCTGTACTTCTTGCCAAACTTCCAAAGTACATCGACACACGGATTCAGGAGTGCGCACCTTTCCTCAACCTCAGCGTCGTTTCGCACACATTCACGTCGACGTTGTAGGCCCCCTACCCACATCACAAGGACATCGTTACCTGTTTACCGTCATCGACCGCTCCACTCGTTGGCCTGAAGCCATTCCCATGGAAACTGCAACGTCCGCCTCATGTACATCTGCCTTACTCTCTGGATGGATTTCAAGATTCGGTATCCCTGAGCATATTACTTCTGACAGGGGAACCACTTTCACCTCTCAATTGTGGACGTCATTAGCGAATCTCCTGGGCATCACCCTACATCAGACAACGGCCTACAACCCCGCTGCCAATGGAATGGTTGAACGTTTTCATCGCACCCTCAAAGCAGCTTTGATGTCCCGCTGCAAGGATTGCAACTGGTTTACTCAGCTTCCCTGGGTCCTCCTGGGACTAAGGACCACTCCTAAAGACGCCCTCGACGTCTCGGCAGCTGAAATGGTGTATGGCGACCCGTTGGTCGTCCCTGCCGATTTTTTTCCTTCTACAACCTCCTCCGACGATCTCCAGCGCATACGTCACGTCGTGGGAAAATTTACTCCGTGCCGCCAGACTTACAAGCCCCTAGCGAAGCATCACATACCAACGGACTTGCACTCTGCAACGCACGTCTTCCTGCGCAACGACACCAGCAAGCCACCACTAACGCCCCCTTACACGGGCCCTTTCCTTGTGATCCGACGCAGTCCGAAAGCATTCCTCCTAAACATTCGGGGCAAAGAAGACTGGGTCTCCATTGATCGTCTAAAACCTTCTTATCTTCTGTCAGATGACCCGCCTACAGTTCGTCTCTCTAGATCAGGGCGCCCTATTTAACATGTACAGTATGTCATTTTTAGGGGGGAGCCATGTACCAACCGTGTTTTACACAATTGTACATAATTCCTTTTGTATATATTATGCTTGTATCTTCGCTCTTACCTCGCACTAAAACGAACATGAAAATTCATGGCTGGTCTTTCCTCTGTAATATTGTCTGTCTTGTGAACTTGTTATGTCCTGTTGCCTTGAGATTTTGTATATAAGGAGAGAGTTCTACAATAATATAACTCAGTCGTTTCCAACCTGCCTTTGAGTTCACAACCTTACTCGGCGCCGTCACAATACATATATATATATATATATATATATATATATATATATATATATATATATATATATATATAGAGAGAGAGAGAGAGAGAGAGAGAGAGAGAGAGGAGAGAGGAGAGAGAGAGAGAGAGAGGAGAGAGAGAGAGAGAGAGAAAGAGAGAGAGAGAGAGAGAGAGAGAGAGAGGAGAGAGAGAGAGAGAGAGAGAGAGAGAGAGAGCGCTAACCTTCTTGGAAGACCGTAATAAGAAAACTTCAGGAAAAAAAACATCTACGCCGAGTTAAAGATGCTGAATGTTTATGCAGATTCCTTACAGACCATAAAAGCGAAGAGACCACAAAAGAGTGACAAATGGCCGTCCGAAAGTGGATGGACTCATTTATCCTCGCGGGTTTTGGTCTGTAATTTCTCAAACAGTGGAATTTCAGGAACTTCTTATTGCAAGGGAGATTATGAAAGGAGAGATATTAATGGGATCTATTAATTTCATACAAAGTAGATAGATAGGAGTACGTTTTAAACCATTATTCGAAAGACACTTTTTTGAAAACTAATTATTCAAAAACAATTATTCGAAGGACAATTGCTCGAAAAAATGATTCGAAAACCAATTATTTGAAAACAATTGTTCGAATGTGTTATTGTTTGAATGTGTTATTATTTGAATGTGCTATTGTTTGAATGTGTTATTGTTGGAATGTGTTATTGTTGGAATGTGTTATTGTTCGAATGTGTTATTGTTCGAATTTACAATTGATCGAATTTACAATTGATCGAATTACAGTATATTTGAATAAGCAATTTTTTGAAATTAATATTGTTCGCATCCATAGCATATTTAACCTAACCATAAAGGAAAAGCGGATTAATGTTAGTTAACGAATTGTCTTTCGAATAATTGTTTTTCGAAAAATCGTCAGCAAATTCGTTTTAACCGCTTTGTTATTCATCTGAAATTCGATGGGCTTCTTTTCATTGGATGATTCATACAATGTATGTAAATTCTACTTCAACTATTCTCGCTAGAAAGTTTATAATCGTTCATTAATTCATTCATTCATTTTGTCACTATACTGAAGTTGAAATGTTACGATTATGAAACATTCGTGCATAAATCAGTTACTACAAATTATTCATTAAAAAAAAAAAAAAAAAAAAAAAAAAAAGTTGTAGGCAGTAAATGCAGTTTATGATTGATTGATTGATTTGAAGTTTTCTGGCATCCTGACATCTAAGGTCATTGACGCCGATATCATTGATTATAAATAGAGAATAAAAGAATATTCAATAAAGACAATAAAAACGATGTTATTAAAAAAGTGAAATGGATTTCAGAAGACCTGTTTCTGTAATAAATCTAAAAATACTGCTAGAGTTGTACGACTCATCATGTCCAAGAATCTTGGCAAGGATGAACCTGTCCTCCTCACCTTGAGCATCAAACAGATATGCAGTTTATGATTGCCAATCAAACACCGCTACTCTAAATGAAACATTACAAAATAATCCTATGCATTTGATAGACTCATGGTAATGAGGTCATACATTTCGATCTGCTTCTGAAAACATCTTTGAGATGCACTTTTCTACTTCAATAATGAATACCAGTAATCTTAAAAATATGTTACATTTACCTATCGACGAAAATTATTCATACAACCAAAATTAACAATTAAAGATTTGAAGACAATAATCACAGCAAGGTAAACGAAAACAAAATTGAGGTCATTTTAACCAAAACCACCTTTCACCCAACAAGAGGGACCATCTCACTATATAAGAGATACACCTCCATAGCTTCTTCATCAACAAGAAATAAATACATAAAATAAACAATCACAAAATAAATACATTAAATATACAATCCAGAAATAAACACAAAATAAACAATCAAGTAATAAATACATAAAATAAACTACCAAGAAACAAATGTATAAAATAAACATCCAAAAGTCCTATTTCAAACTTACTTTTCACCGGTTGACGTCTTCTCAGGTCTGTCTTCGGTTGTAGAGATTTCTCACACAGGCAAAGAAGTTACGAGCTGTAGGAGAGAGAAATTGTATTTGCAATTGTCCAAATCAGTATTCATGTGTTTTTCTCAGCTATTGTTTTTGTTTCAGCTTTTAGGTAATATGGTCTATGAAATATGTTGATACTTGGATTTTACTAACTATCTAAATATATATCTATATATATCTATAAATATCTATATCAATATATATATATATATATATATATATATATATATATATATATATATAAATATATATAAATATATAAATATATAAATATATGAATATATATAAATATACAATTTATATATTTATATATATAAAATTTATATATTTATATATTTATATAAATATATATATATATATATATATATATATATATATATATATATATATATATCTATATATATATATATATAATTTATATATTTGAATATAAATATACAAATATATATATATATATATATATATATATATATATATATATATTATATATAGCCTATATATATATATATATATATATATATATATATATATATATATATATATATATATATATATATATATATATATATATATATCACACACAAGGTGATCTAAGTAGGATGCGGTACCTCAGGAAGTCAATTTCTTTTAGACATAGTACCCCTGTTATATTTTTTGTTGTTTTTTAAAGTTCAGAAAATAAACATCTTAAATGCTTTAACTTAGGGGTTCTTTAGTTCTACAAATCAAATAGTTTTAAGAGTAATAATAATGGAGGTAAGAGAATTATTAAAAAACATCAAAATATTCAATAATACGGGTGGCTTACAAAAATATAATTTTATTCCATGCCTAAAGAGACTACAATTTTCATGAAGAAAATATCACGTATTGCAATAAATGATTCTATCAATCACTTGTTCATTATCAAGAACAGAGACATACTGTAGGTAGTTGGTTGGCCATGGCACAAGCCGCCCGTTGAGATACTACCGCTAGAGAGTTATGGGGTCCTTTGACTGGCCAGACAGTACAACATAGGACCCTTCTCTCTGGTTACGGTTCTTTCCCTTTGCCTACACATACACCGAATAGTCTGGCCTATTCTTTACAGATTCTCCTCTGTCCTCATACACCTGATAACACTGAGATGGCCAAGGGGTTAACTACCGCACTCTAATTGTTCAGTGGCTACTTTCCTCTTCGAAAGGGTAGAAGAGACTCTTTAGCTATGGTAAGCAGCTCTTCTAGGAGAAGGACGCTCCAAAATCAAACCCTTGTTCTCTAGTCTTGGGTAGTGCCATAGCCTCTGTACCATGATCTTCCACTGTCTTGGGTTAGAGTTCTCTTGCTTGAGGGTACACTCGGGCACACTGTTCTATCTAGTTTCTCTTCCTCTGGTTTTGTTAAAGTTTTTATACTTTATATATTAAATATTCATTTTATTGTTGTTACTATTCTTAAAATATTCTATTTTTCCTTATTTCCTTTCCTCACTGGGCTATTTTTCCTGTTGGGGCCCCTGGGCTTATAGCATCCTACTTTTCCAACAAGGGTTGTGGCTTAGCATTTAATAATAATAATAATAATAATAATAATGATAATAATAATAATAGAGGTATCAAACTTTCAGGATCCAGAGCTTAGATTATATTTCCGTTGTCTTTGGTCAACCTTCCTTGGAAGGTTGACCCAGATGTGTATCTTTTTCCCAAGGTCTAACGTAATTATACACATAGTTCAGCTCGAGTTATATAACTGTCACGTTATTTTTCTTGAAACCTGGTCCCAAAACGTTTATCATTAAAGATATTATAATATAATTTTATTTTATCATAATATAATTGGAGGTAACTTCAATCATTACTATTCTCCTGATAAACAAATAATCTCCAATAAATCCCTATTTACCGAGATAAAACATAATTTTGGAATTGGGATTAATTTCAAATGACGTCACATCCATTCAAAACGCCACGTAATCCTTGAACATTCTAAACTCTACGTAATCGTGATTTTTCCTACTTTACATTTCTATGACATCATAATAAAAACACAACGCAATAGGTTTTATATGCGATTCATAGAAGTCATTAGAATTCACAATTTACGTTAATGAGCGATTTTATAAAAAGAACCGAGTAATCATAATAATGAATATGAATACTATTGCTATTCCTGTTATCGTGATGATAACTTAATGGTCCTTCCTTCAAGAGATTTTTTCTAACAATCCTTACAATTAGGTTAATGTTATTACTAAACGTAATGAGATGAGAAGAGCAGACGAAACTATCATACTCACTCCATGTTACAAAAGAGTTAAGGTGGTTAATTTACAATGACAATAAAACCTAAAATAAGAGCAATAGTGTTTGGTTGGATTTACTAATCCTATGGTGATAACGTGTTTGGTAATTGGGTAATTGAAAACGGTAAATGACACCTAAAGCTAGTTAGGATAAGTTAGATAATGTTAGTTAAGTGAGAGTAAGTTGGGTCAGGTTAGATTAGGTTAGATTAAGATAGATCAAGTTAGAGTATGTTAGATTAGGTTCAAGAGTGAGTTAGGTTATGCTACGTTAATTTAGTAAGTCAAGGTTAAATCATGTTAAGAATACGTTACTCTAAATTAGGTTAGGTATAATAGTTTGAACAAAGGTAAACTCTAAGGGATTCACGGTGTTAAAAGACTGAATATCAATTATCAAGAGACTTAGCTCAGTAAGAAAAGAAAAATTACATTCTGGAAACTAGCAGTGCCATGACAAGCATTTGCAAGGGGACACAGATATCCTACTTTCTTTTAAGAATTCTGAAATACTACAAGTACCAACCGGTTAGAACGCAAACATAATATTCAAAAATATCAATTTTGAAAATTAGAACAAAACTCAGATTCCCTTGATGTGAGGGACGATTGATTATCGAAATTTGGAATAAAATTAGGTATACGTTTAAATATTGTGCGAGCGCGCAGTTAGGTTGTAACTGAGGGGCGAGGTGAATGCAACTAGCTTTATTTCAACAGACGATGAGATTATACACAAGGCTTTCAATGGAAGAAGGTCACAAAAATTCTAACATCAATTCATGAAAAGACAGGCTGAAACTGGTTCTGTTAACAGTGAGGTGTACAGCGAGATATACAATAAAAAAGAAAATACCGTTACAATGTACGAGTATGTGTGAAACATGTGCGGCACAATATTAAATGTTGACCGTATAAGGGAACATTTTTTCTAATGTTGTTACTGTTCTTAAAATATTTTATCTTTTCCTTGTTTCCTTTCCTCACTGGGCTGTTTTCCCTGTTGGGGCCCCTGAGCTTATAGCATTATGCTTTTCCAACTAGGGTTGTAGCTTAGCAAATAATAATAATGATAATAAAAATAATAATAATAATAATAATAATAATAATAATAATAAGAGTTTAGAGTTTATATTTAAGTTCAGCATCATATCTTGCTTCGAATTTCCTGGAACATGGGCATGATGACCACTAAAACCTGAAAGAGCAGAAGCTCACCTTTACTTCAGACGAATTTGGTTCCAAAGAACTTCTAACACAATTCCTATTACGACATTTCTTACTTTACTTTACAGTTACACCTTCACTCTCATGATTCCTTATATATCAAATGGAATAAAGAATCTATATTTTAAAACATAGTTCAAATACTTTCTTATTCTATTTATGCAAAATGATATTTTATGCACATACTAAAAAAAAATAACTATAAAAGCGCCAAGAGTGCAAAGCTCCGACACAGCAGTTTTTTTTTTTATAGAAACCACCTTGCTTTCTGAAGTCTGTGTGACAACCAATGGTCGAACCCGAGGTTAATGTTAGGGTTAATTCGGTCGACCTTTTGCTCGACCTTGACCTTAGACCTAGGACTTTCAAAATTGAATCATTTCCACGTCGCAACATAACAATTAATCCCTGAAAGTTTCACTAATGAGTAAAATTATGGCTAGGAAGTTTTTCACAAGCAAATAAACAGAAAAAAACAGGGGCGTAAACATAACTTCCTCCCAACTTCGTAGGCGAAGGTACCTATTCCTCTAATAACAGCTAATTGGAATATCTAATGCCTAATTTTCTCTATTGTATTTGAGATCGACCTCTCAGCATTAATTTACAACTCGCCTGTACCTTAATAATGTAGCGTATGAATGCACAAACACACTTCAGCAAAATTTCCGTGGTTCGCTTTCCATGTAATAATATTGACCCGTGGCCGGGCCGTAAGTTTTCCTTGTATTTGAGGATCTTTCCAAAGGATCTAAACCTGCCGTCTTCCTGAAATCTTATTTTCCAAGGGCAAGGGAGAGTTGGGAAACTTACTCTCCCTCTCCCCCTACCACCCAACCAACTCTCCCTTGTTTCCTCCAGCGATAAGAAGGGTCTTCTCCACCCGCCAAACACGACCCCTAGTCCCAGGGACATCAAAAGCCCAGAACTAACTTCAGTGTCTGAACGAGATTCCAGAGCGTCTGCTGCCTTCCAGCGAGATGGTCTCCGAGGCCCAGCCGCCTTCTTCAAAGAGGGCAATTCTGGCGGACCTCTGTCTATTCCTGCCTGTCCTCCTCCTTATCCTCCTCAGGCGAACTCAGCGATTGTTCGAGTTTGATGTGTTTTTAAGATTGGCAAGTAAGCGAATCTCCCTGATGAGAAGTTGCAAAGACGCGTAGGGTTAGGAAGAAATACGAAAAGTCTTTTAGGCGAAGGGAGGGCAGGGACATCATGGCTAGTAGGGTGGGGAAAGAGGATGAAGGGTGGTAGTGGTTGTGGTGGCAGGGGAGGAACGGTAACTCTGGAAAACTTGACTTTGGACAAAACTCTGTTAGCGAAATAACTTTCACGAGGGAGACTTCGTGGGAAGTTTGATAAAGGAAAAAAATCAACGAAATAAAAAGAGTTGAAAGAAAATGGAATAAAATAGCAAAGACTTTCTTTAAATTCCGTACCAGATTTGACAAACATTCTCGTTGTACGCTCAACCCAAATGTGAACACCCATTGCATAAAACTCTAATCGCAGTACAAGAGATTGAAGACCCAATTCATTCATTTGACGGCATAAATCTTTCAGGGAAACACGGGGAATAGGATAACGACGCGAGCTGGCAGAATTCCAAGGTCTTAGAAACGTTGGGGTGGAAGAAGATTTATCATTCCGTCAGAACATGGCCTACTGTCATTCTTCACAAGAATCAACAGGAAATGAACGAGAGTTGTAGCTGTAGTTCTCAAAGAAGAAAAAGGTGTAGTTTTTGTTACAAATTCTGGTTTGGTTTTATTGACGTATTGAAGTAGATCGACTAACGATGAGGGGACACAACTCTGATTAGGTATAATTCAATGTGGAATAAACCAGTATTATACCTGTAGCTCTGTCAACATGTTATCTCCATCGCTTTTTTTTTACTGTTGAGAGAGAGAGAGAGAGAGAGAGAGAGAGAGAGAGAGAGAGAGAGAGAGAGAGAGATGCCTTGCCCTACAATTGCTTGACGTGGTAAACCAAAGCCAAGGGACATGTGCTCAGAATAAAATCTCCTTCTCTGTCAATGTTTAGACTAGTGGGGTTCCACTCCCTCTTAAAATACAACCCTGTCTTTCACATAACGTTTCTTTAACGTTATTTTACAAATATTTTTTTCGCAGTTTTTCCCAAAATAAGTCTCAGTCTTTCCCAAAATAAGTCTCATTCTTTCCCAAAATAAGTATCAGTCTTTCTCAAAATGTCCCAAACTCTCAAAATATAAGCCTCAGTCTTTCACAAAATGAGTCCCTTTCAATCTTTCACAAATGTTTCTCACATTATATCACAATATGGTCTCAGTTTTTCAAGCCTCACAGACTTTCACAAAAGCTTCAAGCAAGGTATCAAAAAAATAGTCCCTCGCAGAGCATCAAAAAGTTTCTCGTAGGCTATCAAACATAATTCTCTTCACTTGCTCTTTTTCACTGAAGTCTTGCAGTCCAGCAAAAAATAATCTTTAACAATGTATTAAAAAAATCTCGCTCTCATAGACTTTCACAAAATTCGTAGTCCCGGCCTCTCCCGGACTGGACTCCCGGCCTCTCGCTCACTGGACTCCCGGTCCTTCCCCGTATGGAATCCCAGTCCTTCCCCATACGAACTGCCAGTCCTTCCCGTATGAACTCCCAGTCCTTCCCTGTATGAAATCCCAGTCCTTCCCCATACAAACTGCCAGTCCTTCCCCGTATGAACTCCCAGTTCTTCCCCGTATGAACTCCCAGTCCTTCACCGTATGAACTCCCAGTCCTTCCCCGTATGAATCCCAGTACTTCCCCGTATGAACTCCCAGTCCTTCCCCGCATGAACTCCCAGTCCTTCCCCGCATGAACTCCCAGTCTTTCACCGCAAGAACTCCCAGTCTTTCACCATATGAACTCCCAGTCTTTCACCATATGAACTCCCAGTCTTTCACTGCTTGAACCCCTTGTCTTTCACCGTATGAACCTCCAGCCTTTCACTGAATGAACCTCCAGCCTTTCACTGAATGAACTCCCAGTCTTTCACTGAATGAACTCCCAGTCTTTCACCGAATGAAACCCCGGTCTTTCACCATATTAACCTCCAGTCTTTCACTGCATGAACCCCCAGTGTTTCACCGTATGAACTCCCAGTCCTTCACCGAATAAAACCCCAGTCTATCACTGCATGAACCTCCAGTCTTTCACCGTATGAACCTCCAGCCTTTCACTGAATGAACCTCCAGCCTTTCACTGAATGAACTCCCAGTCTTTCACTGAATGAACTCCCAGTCTTTCACTGAATGAACTCCCAGTCTTTCACTGAATGAACTCCCAGTCTTTCACCGAATGAAACCCCGGTCTTTCACCATATTAACCTCCAGTCTTTCACTGCATGAACCCCCAGTGTTTCACCGTATGAACTCCCAGTCCTTCACCGAATAAAACCCCAGTCTATCACTGCATGAACCACGAGTCTTTCTCCGTATGAACTCCCAGTCTTTCACCGAATGAAACCCCGGTCTTTCACCATATTAACCTCCAGTCTTTCACTGCATGAACCCCCAGTGTTTCACCGTATGAACTCCCAGTCCTTCACCGAATAAAACCCCAGTCTATCACTGCATGAACCTCCAGTCTTTCACCGTATGAACTCCCAGTTTTTCACTGTATGAAACCTCTGTCTTTCACCGTATGAACCTCCAGTCTCTCACCACATGATCTCCCAATCTTTCACCATACGAACTCCCAATCTTTCACTATATGAACTCCCAATCTTTCTCCATATGAACCCCCAGTCTTCACGGAATGAACTCTGTATTCACGGAATGAAATCTTTCTTAACGGTATGAACTTCCATTCTTTCACCTTGTGAACTTCCAGTCTTTCACTGAATGAACTCTCAGTCCTCATGGAATGAACTCCCATACTTTCACCTTATGAACTCCCAGTCTTTTACATATGAACTTCCAGTCTTCTTCACCGTATGAACTGCCAGTCTTTCACGTACGAACTCCCCAGTCTTCTTCACCGTATGAACTCCCATTCTTCACGGAGTGAACTCGCATTTTTTCGCCTGGGGAACTCACAGTCTTTCACGGAATGAACTCCCATTCTTCCATCTTATGAACTCTGTCTTTCACCTTATGAACTCCCAGTCTTTCACCGAATGAACGCCCAAGTCTTCTCAAGTCTCAAGAACTTGTCAGCCAGTCTCTCACCTAAAATCATCACTTATTTCTTCTTCTCGTTTGCCAAAGGGAAAGAAACATGGAGGCAAATATCTGCCAGCTCGAGCATTGCTTGCCAAGGAATATGACATGAAAGTGACATATCTAAAATAACGGGGCGCAGAAATTCCAGTCTTGTTAAAGAATATCCCTTTCCATTTTCATTTTACTTTTTTTTCAAAACTAGATAGGACATAAAAGGATTCAAATTCCAATATATTTTGGAGGGATCCAGACACACTCACGAAAGTGTGTTCATATGCACATGGTGCTATTCACGTTAAAAGTATATGTCTACGGGAACCATTAAAAACTAGTATAAGATGATTCATCTTACAACATCAGTACAATGTACACTTCTCGGATCAAACTTAGTAATGCTGATAAACCTTGTTAAAAATAGTTTACGTTTAGAAAGCCTCTACAGAAACACGCAGTAGTGAAGAAAATAAACTTAAGACATAAATCAAATTTATCTCCTTCTGTATTTATTGAAAAAATTACAAAGAAAATAAATTATTCTAAAAGTATTCCCTTTGATCATGATAACCAACGATTGTTGGGTGCTATGTGTGTTGACTGCCTTATGACCATATATAATAGGATGAGTAAAAGTGAATATGATACCATATGTCCACTGATAGAAAAGACTATAAATTGTTAAAGACCGATCTTGATATGATGTAAACAGATGTAAAGAAAATGGAATCGGTTAAAAACTGATAGTACATGGGTAAAATACAAAACTGCAATGTGCAGGAAAAAAGCAAATACTATAAGAAAAAGACCGGCAACGCAGCAACATACATAAATAAGTTATATCGGTTCTAAATGGTATAATTGGAAATGTAAATGAAAAAAAGGCTACCAGAGTGGTACAGTGACCAGGAACGACCAACTAATTTTCTAGTATTCTTTAAAAACAAAATAGAAAATATAACTGTCATTTACAAATATGCAACATCAGATTAATGCTACACCAGATACACAGATGAAATTAACGAGATTCAATAATATAACACAAGACGATGTCACCAGGATTACCAAGAGAGCAAAAAAAAAAAAAAAATCGCTATAGTCACATCAGTTCTGAAAAGTACTCTGAATTACCAGGAAGGAAGCTCATATAGACCTATTCCAAATCTATCATTTATTTCAAATATGCTAGAAAACGCAATTTTTGAGCAACTGATTAGTCACTGAGAAGAAATAGAAGCTTTGCCAGACAACCAGTCTGCTTACAGAAAATCATATTCTACAGAGCCAGCTATCTGTTCTGTTGCAAATGATATGCTGGAAATGATGGATGAAAATAAATTAGTACTTTAATATTACTTGATCTTAGTGGTGCTTTTGATACAGTTGCGCATGGACCGATACTAAATGATGTATGGTCCATCGGCATTGAAGGTCAAGCTTTTGGATACCTGAGACTACTTGAGTGACAGAAATCACTGTGTGCAAATTGGAAACTCCTATTCATCATATGAACCCTTAAACAGAAGAGTAACTCAGGGGAGTGTACTGGCCCAATCTTATTCTGTATCTATACTATTGATCTTTCAAAAATACTACAAGGCATGGTGTGAAGTTCAAACTATTTGCAGATGATACACAATTTTACTTCTCCATAAATGATTTAGACGACACTACTGAGACTCTAAACCGAATTCTTGCAAGTGTTAGGAAATGGATGACAGTAAAACAACTAGAATTAAAGGAAAATAAAACAGAGATTATGATGTTTAGAAAGAAAAATAGTGTAAGAAACTTGGGTGATATTCGAATAAACATAAATAACAACTCTGCCCTGATATCTAGTAAAGTTCGTGATCTAGGAGTATCTCTTGACTATAAATTTACTTTCAATGACCAAATAAATAGTGTAGAAAAACTGTTGGCTTGAGTACCTGGATGAACATTCTATAAAGAAACTTGTGATAAACTGTGTTATTACCTGGATTGTCTATTGTAACTTCATCTACTACAATTTACCGAAAGAGCAGCTTAAGAAATTACAAATCATAATAAACAGATGAGCAAGACCGATAAAAGGTGTCCAACCCCGAGAAAGGATCACTCTTATACTGATCGAATTATGGCTGCCTATGAAAGCGAGAATCGAGTTTAAAATATGTACAATAAGCCATCAAGTTATCAGAACCGGACGTCCAAAATATCCAAGAGGATTTCTACATATTGTGCAGCAAACAGATCGTGTTGACACGAGAATAGTTACAGTTGGTTTCAAATTATTTGAACCTAGATACATGTCTACTGAAGGCTCTAGAGCCTTTAAATATGCGGCCACGAGACTATAAAATAAGCTCCCACTAGACATCGTAAAGACTGAATCTATTAAGGCTTTCAAGAGGAAACTGAAGACTCTTGTTCTCTAAGTGCTTCGATAGTGTGCATTTGACAATAAACGAGCAATACGCGGTGTGAAATGTTGAATGCTCTCGAACGAACATGATAAAATGACTGTGGAGGTCCTGTAGAGAATAGGATTCCACTGCTGTATGAACCAGAAAAGCAGCCTTTAAATGAATTACATGAAATACCAAATATCTATAAAATGCGTAAACTTAGCTCGATAGATTTGCGTCTAAGCCGCTGCAGTAATTCCCCATAATTCAATTGGCATTCTTTGGCAAGTTTCATGATATATATTTTAAAGCCGAGTAAATTCTGAATAATGCTCTTTTCTCGTTGCCTCAGTTTATTAAAAGTCCAACGTCAAGTTTTACTATATGCGTGTATGTTTGGATTATAAACAATGATATGCAAATGTTGTCGATTTCTTCTCTATTTGCATGTGATCAGTCAAAGATTACTTTGACATTTTTAGATGTGTCGTGATGATTCTCATTAATTATATACAACAGATTAATGAGGATCTTGTTCCTCTTTAGCTTTCCGCACTTTTATATGCGGTTGTTATTTCCAATCAAACTTTTCAAATATCGCTACAGATTTGTAAACTTCCCTTACGTTGAAATCTTAGAGAGAAAAGTTTGAGGAGAAAACTTCCATTACAAAACAAAGTAGGGTTTCTACCTTCCTCTAGAAGGCAAGAGTTGGATACATCTCTTATTCCAATACACATTCACTGACTTCACCTCATCGTCTGTAGCCAGGTAACGTCATCAGATTGATTGATTGATTGATTTGAGGTTTTCTGGCATCCTGACATCTAAGGTCATTGACGCCGATATCGTTTATTATAAATAAAAAAAAACATTCAATTAAAACCATAAAAGAAAAGATGTCATTTTAAAAGTTAAATATCTTTCAGAAGACCTGCTTCTGAAATAAAGCTAAAAATACCACTAGCATGGTAAGACACATCATGTCCAAATATCTTGGTAAGGATGAACCTGCCTCCCAGGGACGTGTTCTGTTGCATCTTTAAGAGAGCGCTGATCATACCTCACACAGGAAACTGTATTTCTTTATAATGGAATGACACCCATAACAGTGAAGGTTTTTTTTATTGCTCATTCCGTACAGTGGAATTTATGGTCCACTATTTACTCTAGTTACTAATCAAAATAATATTTCAGCACTGATACTAAAAGTGTAAACTTTTATGATTCATTGACTATGTTCTAAACACACACAAAAATCGACGTAGTTGCATAAGGCCACGATATCATAATAAACAATTTCATCTGATATGTTTCATTTCCCTTTTTTCCTATTCGTAAATAAAACACATAGTAAATGTTTCCGTCTATGTTCTACTTATATTTGAATTTAGGTACCTGGGACTATAAAGAGCCTTTTTCTAAAAATCTAATTATCATCAATACTCCTCATTCAAATTGAAAGACGAATTCGATGTTTTCAATTTCTATTTGATCATTTTTTTTTAAACCTAACTTTCATGTGTTTTTTTATCGAACCAATCATCCACTTTCTATTTACCCTTTCCTCAAAAATAATAAGTACTTTGTTTCATTTCCTTTTTTTATTCCCGATGCAAATCCTTGTATTTTTTGAAGTTACGCAAATGGCTTTTGCGAGTTTCCTCTCTCAAAATTCAAATGTTTTTCTTGTATTTTTTTTTAAAAAGAAGACCAAAACAAAATACAAGTAGCAGATACCATCTGATTTTTTTCTATCAGAGAACCAGAAATCACTGATGAATAAAGCTGATGTAAAATTATATATATATATATATATATATATATATATATATATATATATATATATATATATATATATATATCTATATATAGATATATATATATATATATATATATATATATATATATATATATATATATATATATATATATATATATATACCGTACTGTATATATATATATATATATATATATATATATATATATATATATATATATATATATATATATACAGTACTGTATATATATATATATATATATATATATATATATATATATATATATATATATATATATATATATATATATATATATATATATATACAGTACTGTATATATATATATATATATATATATATATATATATATACAGTACTGTATATATATATATATATATATATATATATATATATATATATATATATATATATATATATATATATATATATATATATATATAACAGTCTCACTTATATGATCTAAGGTTACGATCGTTGTAGCATCCAAAATAGCTCATCACGATATAACAACTATGTATTAACTATAAAATCGAAGGGGAAAAACTAAGTGCAACTGAAACGGAAACGCCAAATAACGGTGGAAACTACAAGGTGCAACTTTGAGGGAAAATTCTAAGGTGCAACTTTGCGGGGAAATTCTAAGGTGCAACTTTAAGGGAAAATTCTAAGGTGCAATTGAAGGGGAAATTTCTTTCAAGCAATTGTGCAATTGAAGGGGAAATGTTTAGGTGCAATTGAAAGGAAAAGACTCTGGTGCAACAGAAGGAGGAAATGTAAAGGTGCAACTGATGGGAGAAACACCAGGGTACAATTGATGAGGAGAATTACAAGGTGCAAATGAAGGGGAAATGCCAAGGAACAACCTCAAGGTTAAATGCTAAGGTGCAACTGAGAGGGAAACGCCAAGTTTTAATTGAAGGAGGAAACGCCAAATGCAAATAAAGAAAGAAACTGAAGGTGCAACTGACGAGGGAACACCAAGTGCAGCTGACGGCGGAACATCAAGGTGCAACTGACGGCGGAACACCAAGGTGCAAATGACGGGGGAACACCAAGGTGCAACTGACGGCGGAACATCAAAGTGCAACTGACGGAGAAACACCAAGATGCAATTGAACTGGAAAATCATAAGGCCTAAAAAGTGGGTGAAGTTACGGTGTGAAGGAACACTTCAAATATTCATGAACAATGCCTACAGTGAACAGCGTAAGGACAATGACTTCTTTTACAGAGGATGGGGAGTAATTGTCCATGTGATGTATTTTATTAATTAAATCGAACACATTTTTGGGCAAAAGTAAAGTTTAGTACCTTATAATCAATAAAAATCCAGGAAGGGCATACAATGATTGACTAATTTCAATTCATCCTATGTCCTGAAATATTACTGAAAAAGGATTATCATCAGTTAAGAATATGAAATTCCCTTACCTTTGTCAGTGACAGCTTTTTCACCCTCACGTGCACATGAGATTCAATCTTCAGCCGATTTCGCTTCTCATTAACTTTGAAATCACAAATAGCTTTAATCCATTTCACTAATTAGCTTTATATTACCACTTCCTTTCTTCCACTTTGCTATAAACGCTCTTCTTGAAATCAAATAAGTACTGCAACAGTTATGTTCTCAGCACGGGATGTACTCCTTGGCCCCAGTGTTGGGCCTCTTGGCCCAAAATTCACGCATCCACGGTATGTTAACATATTTTCAGTGTGGTCGTGGCCAAGGCTAAAAGAATATGCGAGTACAGATCAACCCAACACTCGTTGAGTGACGCAGTAGAAGTAACTCGTCAGGAAATCACCTCTTTTTATCCTTTTTTCTCAGTTCGATTTTTATATCGAATTGACAACTTCTTTAAGGTCCATTTGCACAAGAGATAATATTCTTTTTTTCTTTTATTTCTCACACAATAAAAAGAAAACGAAGGTCCCACAGATGTTATCCGACACCTGCTAGACACACACACACACACACACAACCCCACTACTAATTGTTAAGTGAATCCTGTGTTTATCCTTGTGGTTCCTTGACACACCACCTGACTACTTGCCTGAGTGCCCCCCTTAGCGCAATTTTGGACTTGCGGAGCTATTTGTCCTGCTAATACCGAAATTTTGTTTATTATAGTTTGTCAAGAATGCAAAAAAAAATTTATCTCAGATTTCGAATCCATTAACTATAACTTACAAAACAGTTTCCTTCGTTCTGACTTCTCGAGCCAACTCCCAAATCTGTTTGTTATGATTATGACAAACATATTTCCTCTTTCGATACCATCTATTGAAGAATCATAATTTAAAACACGCTTTTCCTTTTATTGACAAGATTTGTTTGTGCGTTATTATTATCCTCTTAACGAAACGCACTTTGGACACAAAACTCCAATTATTTATTACACTGCAGCAAATTCTGAACTACCAGTTTCCCCGTTCGGAGGAGCCATTGAGAAGTTTTGGCGTCTCGCTAACTACTCAAGGATCAGTTTACTGGTCTCCCGTTTTAATTACAATTCCACTATTGTACCTATTTATTTTATCATTTTCTATAATATTATTATTATTATTATTATTATTATTATTATTATTATTATTATTATTATTATTATTATTATCATATGTATTTGTTTCGTTTTTATAATATCCTTTGTTTCCGTTTTTAAGTTTAATTTTATCAATAACCACAATTTCTTTTAACAAAAAAGATTATTTATATAATTTTGAACCAATTTTAGGCTAATTACCACTCTTGGCATGGTTTCTTC
>NC_090744.1:97573019-97580519 GCF_036898095.1 Palaemon carinicauda
ATCAAGTTACAAACGTTATCATATTAAATATTCTCCTGTAAGTTATGAGTATTTGGAATTCACCACACTTATTTGATTAAGTGATTTGAAAATTGATTGTATTTCTAGTTGAAATGTTTAAAGGTGGCTCATGAATGACAGAGGCAAGGGACTGGACAATGCCCAAGAATATAACCATATATACATGTGATCAGACCCCAAGCTCACTCTCTATCAAGCTAGGATCAGGGAGGACCAGGAAATGGCTGCTGATGACTCACCTGGTAGACCTCTCTCTAGCTCACAAGGATGGCGAAGTTGCTGACACTGCTAGAAACTATCGAGCTTTAGGGGGTCTCGAACTCCCGCCCAACGGATTGCCAGGAAGGGACATTTCCAAAAGGCTACCACAACCAGACTTTTCTTTGATTTAAATAGTAATGGCATTTCTACCTGCTTGTGATATGTTTACGACATTCCATGAATAGACATTATTTTCTTGTTTTACACAGTTCTGTTTTAAATAATTAATTCTCTCTCATCGTTTGAGTTGTTTCAAAAGTTCAAAATCGCAGCACATGTTTTCATGTTGAACAGGCTTACATAAGTCCTTTTATAGTTTATATATCAAAAATGTGTTTTAACGTTGTTAATGTTTTTACAATATTTGATTTTGATTTTTCATTCCTTCTTATATCGTTTATTCATTTCCTTATTTCTTTTCCTCACTGAGCTATTTTTCCTTGTTGGAGCCCTTGAACTTATAGTATCTTGCTTGTCCAACTAGGGTTGTAGCTTACCTAATAATAATAATAATAATAATAATGTACAGTAAGACACAGGGATTCCTGGCACACCTCGCTCTGAGGAAATGCAGCCTCACATCCTTACTGCGCGGAGAGTAACCAAACAGACAATGTAGGGAGTGATTGCAGAGGTTGTGTGCTTGGCTATACAGAAGAACTTGCCACTCAGTAAGGGTGTTACATTGTGCACTTCCCTAGAACGAGGTGCACCAGGAATTCCTGTGTCCAACTGTACGCATGTGGATATTTTGGGACATGTAGCTTGTCGCTGAGGGCTGAAGACCATTCAGCGCCGAGGCGCAACTAGGATGGGTTCCTCGCAGGTGCATTCTGAAGCACATGTTAGAGAGGTTGGACAGCAAAATGGAAGAGAAGAAGTAACCATTCTGTACCATTTAGGATAGAATGAAGTCATATTTATTGTTTTTTGTGACGTCATTTCTGTTATGGCAAAGGTCCAAATGTCTTCTACTAGACTTCATGAAAATTATCTCTCTCTCTCTCTCTCTCTCTCTCTCTCTCTCTCTCTCTCTCTCTCTCTCTCTCTCTCTCTCTCTCTCCTAAAAGGGAAAACTAGTCAAAGGAGAGAAAGGGAAGGTGAAACAAACGGGCGAACGAGGGGAGACAAGAAGAGAGGAGAGGCGGAGAATGACAAGACTGAAAATTGAATAAAAGATAGGTTTGTAAACAAACGGAATATTCAAATACAAATATTCATACATAGTTTTCGTTTAAGACTATTTAAGAATAACAAATGAATAATTTTTGTAGTGTAATTATTGCAAAAAAAAATGCAAAATGTAATTTGAGAACCAGATTCGTGCTTTATTAATAGCCAGTAAAAGTATCTTAATCAGGAATATCTTTCAATTAAATTAAAGACACAAAAAAATCAGATAATAATATAGTATTTCTGTTATCTTAAGAGGTAATACCATTAAAATTCGAAGGCAATAACTCATTTAATAACTATCTTAGGATTTTCTGATTTTGAGAAGTATATCAAACGAGAGAGAGAGAAAGAAAGAGAGAGAGAGAGAGAGAGAGAGAGAGGAGAGAGAGAGAGAGAGAGAGAGAGAGAGAGAGTTACAAGGGGTTACAAGGATTTTGAATGCCTCAAAGACTTTTTAGTCCACCCGGGGAGACTCCATTTGCCCTTCGGTAGAGCGATTTGCGTTTTGTTTTGAACGTTTAGAGTTTTTATGATCTAGAGAGAGAGAGAGAGAGAGAGAGAGAGAGACTCCGTACAACACTCCCGAGACATCCCTAATGGAAGACAGGTTTTAAGAAAGTCCCTAAACCGCCCCCCCCCCCCCACACACGCACACTCAAAGAGGCCCTTCGCAATGCTCTTTTGCAAAAAGGGCAAATCTCCTTCAAGGCTTGTTGACATTGGGAAAGGAGTGCTTGCTTAGAGAGAGAATCTTAAATGCTTTGCCAATAGACTTAGAATAGTTTCTAAAAGTGAGTGTGACTGTGTCAGAGAGAGAGAGAGAGAGAGAGAGAGAGAGAGAGAGAGAGAGAGAGAGAGAGAGAGAGAGAGAGAGAGAGAGAGAGAGAGAAAGCATTTAGGCTTCGATAATCGCTTTCCAAACTTTTACATTCCTTCCAGGATCCAAATTGAATGTGAGATAACATAGATAGTCCTTTTGTTCTCCCTTAATATTTATAAATACTGTATATATATGTATATATATATATATATATATATATATATATATATATATATATATATATATATATATATATATATATATAATTATATATATAATTATATATGTGTATATATATACACATATACACACTGTATAATATGAGTGTGTAAATTCATTTTATAGGTAGATCAGTGAATAAAATTTTCAAAAGAACAAATTGTATATTGTATCAACTATGCAAATTATCACGTTATAGGTAACTGATGGATAACACTTTAAGTGAAATTATATCTTCGATAAAGCATATGCACCTTATCCGCGTGTGTGAGTCTCTCTCTCTCTCTCTCTCTCTCTCTCTCTCTCTCTCTCTCTCTCTCTCTCTCTCTCTCTCTCTCTCTCTCATTACTTTTACGCCATTCAATTAATTTTATTACCCATTAATTAAAAGAAGTGAACATCCAAATAACATATAACTAATTTAATACCTTCAATCCTCCATTGGCAGACCATCTATATAGTCTTCAATCTATCTATCCCAGCAAGTGATACGTTGAACCCAATTGATTCATGGCCCGGTCGGTCAAAGTATGCGGTGACCCCGTTTCAGAAATGGTATATAAAGCCCTTTCCTTCGTAAGCGTACATCATTAAGTTCATTGATCTGCTGATGGCGGGTTCTTTGCCGGTAATATATGGGAAGGGAAACTTAATTAATGTAATATCATTGCCTGCAGTAGTCAACTTATTACTACCCTCCGCCAAGTGGTTACGTCCTTCTGCTTTCCTCACGCTTTTATTTACTATTGAATATTATTATTATTATTATTATTATTATTATTATTATTATTATTATTATTATTTGCTAGGCTACAACCCTAGCTGGAAAAGCAGGATGCTAGAAGCCCAGGAGCTCAAACAGGGAAAATAGCCCCGTATGGAAAGGAATCATGGAAAACTAAAATATTTTAAGAACAGTAACATTAAAAGAAATATTTCATACATAAATTTGAAAACTTAAAATAAACAAGACGCAGAGAAATAAGATAGATTAGGTGCCTGAGTGTACCCTTAAGCAAGAAAATTCTAACCCAAGACAGTGGAGGACCATGATACAGAGGCTATGGCACTACTTAAGATTAGAGAACAATGGTTTGATTTTGGAGTGTCCTTCTCCTAGAAGAGCTGCTTACCATAGCTAAAGAGTCTTTTCTACCCTTATCAAGAGGAAAGTGACCACTGAACAATTACAGTGCAGTAGTTAACCCCTTCAGTGAAGAAGATTTGTTTGGTAATCTCAGTGTTGTACTGCACGTGTTTCATACACGCTCGTACACTGTAATGGTTTTGAATTTTTATGTTATCACTTTCTCTTCCCTGCACTGTTATAGACCAACTTGTGTTATCATGCCTTTTCATGTTTGCATTTTGCGACGTTCTTGCTCGCACATCGCTATATATAAACTCCATAATCATTTAATAAAGTTTAGTTCCCTGGTGCCTCCACACAGTGTTGAGTAACATTTGCATTTCCTACATAGTATGCGTTTTATTTGTTCATAGTAGAAAACTTTCTTGGTTTTCGTTTAATTTTTTGCATAATTTTCTTACTTCCTTTGGTTCTTTCCTTTCTGTTTGCTTTCGAACGAACATATAATGATTCTGATATTGTGTATAATTGCTTGAATGTGCTTAATAATCGTCACCTAGGATTTAATTTCATCGTTAAATAGGCTGATGTCCACCAGAGGGCCATGAACTTTAATCGTATCATAGATTTGGTGACCTTTAATAATACCAACGTTTAGCCACGTTTGTTATTTAATCCTTCAAGCTTTGGCAGGAGAGAGAGAGAGAGAGAGAGAGAGAGAGAGAGAGAGAGAGAGAGAGAGAGAGAGAGAGAGAGAGAGAGAGAGCTTTTTAGGCTTCGAGAATCGCTTTCCAAACTTTTCCATTCCTTCCAGGATCCAAAATGAATGCGAGATAACACGGATATTCCTTTTTTTCTCCACTAATATTTCGGTTTGCTTTCCTCATCCCTTCTTTCTCAAACTATTCTCCTTTTCTTTTTTTTCTTCTCTATCTTACCCATCTCGAAAAGTTCTGAATTATTTTAAAGTTCCTATTACAATATAAAATTGTATTAAGGTAAACAGTTCATTGATGTTAAATAGCTGAGCAAGCCGAAAAAAGAGGGAAATTAGACGTCACTCTATATATATATATATATATATATATATATATATATATATATATATATATATATATATATATATATATATATACTGTTTATATGTATATATATGTATACATACTGTATATGCATATATATTTATATATTATATATACTATATACTGTTTATATGTATATATATGTATACATATATGCATATATATTTATATATTATATATATACTATATACTATTTATATGTATATATATGTATACATATATGCATATATATCTATACATATATATATATATATATATATATATATATATATATATATATATATATATATATATATATATATATATATATATATATATATATATATATATATATGTATGCATGTAGATGAAAAGGAGGCGGAAAGCTCCTGGTTACGTTGGAATAACTACTGAGATTATACTGGCTGAAAATGAAGAGACTCCCAGTATACTTACAAGATTACATCGTAGAAAGTGGCATGAAGGAGCAACACCTGATTAATGGGAATTAGGAGTGTCGATGAAAATGGTTAAAAAGAGAGACCTGGCTTATTGCAGTAACTAAAGAGGCATTACACTTACGGGAGTTGCCATGACAACATTTAGTATGCTTATTCTAAAGAGACTAGAGAGAAATATTAATGAAAAACCGAGAGATGAAAAAGCAGGGTTTAGAAAAGGTAGAAGTTGTACTGACCAAATTTTCATTTTGAGACATGTACAACAATGCTTAGAATATAGAAATCCACTTTTGATGGAATTTGTGGGCAATGAAAAAGCCTTTGATAGTGTGCACCGGCCAATTTTGTGGAGAGTCCTGCGTGATTATGGAATTCTTATTAAATATTAAGTCAAGCATTGAAAGTACAAAGCTGACATTAGTGGGGTCAATTAAATTTCCAGTGAACAGCGGAGTACTCTAAAGGCGGGTACACACATGCGAACCGAACCTTGTATTGTAACCAATTCTTGTAACAAAAACGCAAGTGTGGACGGTTCCTCGAACCCGAACCCCTAACCCGCGAGGTTCGAGGCTCGGTTCGCCCTCCGTGCCGGCAATTGTCGGTTTTTGGGCCCCGAATCAAAGGGAGGTCTCTTTGCACGTTACGCAACGTGTGGACGGGACCTGTATTGCACGCGTATCAACAGAGGTGGCTGAACTTGACACCGACTATGAATAAGGCCGTCCATAGAAGAGTCCCTTGTTTTGGTCAGTCAGTACGTATATGTGTACCATGGCTGATTGGAGTGAGGAAGAGGTCCTTCAGTTTATTAGTTATTACGAAGAAAAGACTTTACTGTGGTATGCAAAACACCCGAACCATTTTAACAAAATACGTCGCAATGATGCATGGATAGATATAGCACAAAAAACGGGAAAATCGATGGTGGAATGCAAGAGGAAGATGACTTGCTTGTTAGCGTCTATGAGAAGGGAGAAGGTTAAGATTAAAATAATGTATATAAATGTACGCGGCAGCTGCTACTTGCATGGTGGCCATCGTCGGTAAACAACCCGGACAGACTGATGATCGCAGTGGATTTCAATGAAGTTACGTGCTTAACGCGGTTACGGTTCGTCCTCAACATTTTGACACCTTGTAACCGTATATGCGTAACACAGTTACGCATACAAGGTTCGGTTCGCGTGTGTGTACCCACCTTAAGGGAATGTGTAGTCACCTAACTCGTGGAATTTGTAATGCGCAACACAGTTGGAAATGGTGGATAATTATAGTACTAGATTGGTAATAGGGAATTATCTGATAATGCTGTCCCTATTAGCAGAACACCAAAGGATTTGCAATGTTTGCTTACCAGAATGCATGAAATATCACACAAGGTTAGGCTGAAGATAAATAGAAGAAAGACAGCTGATGAGAACAGATTATGCAATGAAATATGATTGGCAAGAGGAAGGATTAATGAGGTAGAATCACTTAAATATTTATGAACTATGATCTCTCATACAGGGTCTTAAGAATTGGAGTTCAATGAAAAATTGAAAAAAGCAAATCAGATAATGACTAGGTTAAGCAAAATTTAGAAAACCAAATCACCTGAAATTACATATAAAAACCAGGTTATACTGTATATCAGTTGAATGAGATCGATGTTACTGTATGGAAATGAGTCGTGGTATGACAATGAAACAATATCCAACAGACTTTGTAGACTCAAGGACAAAGTCCTCAAAAGATAAGATTATTGGGATTTAAATGAAAGGACAGGATTAGAAATGAAACTACAAGAGAGATTACTCGAATGCCATATGTGGTTGAGATCATGGTGAGGGATAGATGGAGATGGTTTGGACATGCTCTTCGCACTCCCCAAGAGAGATTAGTTCACCAAACGTTTAACTGGGCTCTATAAGGCACTAGAAAAGTTGGATGACCCAGGACTACATAGTTGAGGGTTATGAAGCATGAAGTCGGAAATGATGAATGGAGAAATATTGAATCAAGAGCTCAAGATAGGGACGACTGGCGAAATCTAATCGAGACCCTTTGTGTCAATAGGCGTAGGAGGAGATGATGATGATGATGCATGTAGGCCATAGACTACATATATGTATACATCTAATACATATATAAAGTATATAAGCATGTACGTAATATATATATATATATATATATATATATATATATATATATATATATATATATATATATATATATATATGTATATTTATGCCTATATATGTAGACACAAACTCATATATATATATATATATATATATATATATATATATATATATATATATATATATATATATATATATATATATATACTGTACATATGTATGCGTATGTTGTACATATAAAATAACATATGTATACATATGTACA
>NC_090744.1:97585519-97590519 GCF_036898095.1 Palaemon carinicauda
AGGAGAGAAAATCATGAGCTGCAGGGTCCGGGTTTTCTGTAATGAAGCGCAGACAGTTGACTTCTGGACTCGCTGGGTCAGAACTGGATCTGGTAGTGGTACAAACTTCAGCTACAGTTCCAATGCCAGGAGGAACCACACGCTGTTCAGCCACTTGTGGGCCACTATTGCCGCTACCCTTTGAAGGATCTCAGTTTGTTGAGGACCCTCAACAGAAGGTTGTGAGGAGGGAACAGATAAATCTTGGACCATCTGTTCCAGTCGAGGGACATCGCGTCCACTGCTTCCGCTAAGGGGTCCTCGTACGGGGCACGTACAGGGGCAACTTCTTGTTGTCTTTCGTCGCAAAGAGGTCTATCTGCAGTTCTGGGACTGATTCAGAATGAAGGAGAATGATCCTGCGTCTAAGGACCATTCCGACTCTATGGGTGTGAACCTGGATAGAGCGTCCGCTGTCACATTGCGGACTCCTTGAAGGTGAACTGCCGACAGGTACCAC
Organism: Palaemon carinicauda; assembly: GCF_036898095.1. Classification (NCBI taxonomy): domain Eukaryota; kingdom Metazoa; phylum Arthropoda; class Malacostraca; order Decapoda; family Palaemonidae; genus Palaemon; species Palaemon carinicauda. The sequence goes on from NC_090744.1 coordinate 97,586,019, forward strand.
TTCTTCTTTTCCGCCAATCGGAAGACGGCCAACATCACCTGGTTGAGAGGTGGTGACCTCGATCCTTGTCGATTCAAGTATCTCACAACTACCTCGCTGTCTATCACCACCTTATGTGGATCGAATGACGCGGGGAGACTTTCTTTAAGGTAAGGAGCACTGCCCTAGCTTCTAGAAAGTTTTATGTGAAAGGTCTTGAATAGCCTGGACCAAGTCCCCTGGACTTTTTTCCGATGAGAGTGACCTCCCCATCCCTCCTTCGAGGCGTCTGAGTGAATCGTCACCGACGGGGGAGGTGGCTGAAGAAGAACCTGACTTCTTTAGATGTCTGGCTTGGGACCAAGGCCTGAGAAGAGTACTTAGCCGAAGCAGCTGGTCTTCTCAGATCTCTTCACGCGTTTGATGCATAACTTCTCCAAACTCCGATTGCATCCTTTAGCTGTGCTCTTAGCACTAGGTCTGTCACCGAAGCAAACTGGAGAGAGCGCAGTACTCTCTCCTGCTCGTGTCTTGATATCCTTTCGGAATCTTGAAGTCTCTTGACAGAACCCGCTATCTCCTTCCTTTTCTTCGCCGGGGTGGAGAAACGGTGTGACAAAAGGTCCCAGTGGATTCCCAGCCACTGGAACTTTTGAGATGGAGAAAGTCGAGACTTTTTCTGTTGATCTTGAAGCCTAGGTACTCTAGGAACTGGATCACTTGACTGGAAGCTTGCAAGTATTCTGTCTCGGATGCTGCCCACACCAACCAGTCGTCCAGGTAGGCTACTACCTGAATTCCCTTTAGGCGAAATTGTTTGAGAGCTACGCTCGCAAGCTTCGTAAAAATCCTTGGGGCTATGTTTAGCCCGAATGGCATGGCTCCGAAGGCGTATAGTCTTCGTTGTAGCCTGAACCCTAGGTAGGGGGAGAGTCGATGGCTAATTGGAATGTGCCAGTAGGCGTCTGACAAGTCTATAGAGACGGAATATGCCCTCTTGGGCAGTAAGGTCCTTAAGTATTGCAGTGTTAGCATTTTGAATTTGCAATTCACTATGAACTTGTTAAGTGGCGACATGTCCAGAATGACTCTGAGCTTTTCCGAGTCTTTCTTGGGAACACAAAACAGCCTCCCTTAGAAATTGATGGGCTTCACCCTTTTTCTCCAACAGTTCTTGAACGTACTCCTCCATAACGGGGGTGGAGTGTTGGAAAAACCGAAGGCACGGGGGTGGAGTGCTGTACCAGCTCCCGCCCAGTCTATTCTTGAGTAGGCTATGGGCCCAGGGATCGAAGGTCCACCGATCCCGAAATTTCAGAAGTCTCCCTCCTACCGGTATCACCTCACTTGGACTGCCGTCCTGAGGTCTTGCCTTCCTGACCACGACCACCCCTGAATCCCCTTCCCCTTGAGGGGCGTCTAGACGAGCCTCTGGCTGCTCCTCTAGGCTTTGCTCGAAAGGAAGTAGACTGCCCTTCGAACGCTGGGGTGAATGCCGTGGACTGTGTCGACACGGCCTGGGGTACCCACTGAAAGGTGGTCGGGGTTTGTGCCACGATCTGGGGCACTGGGGGCAATGGCAATTGCAGTTGCTGTTGCTGTCTAAGAGGCTTGGCTGGCCGAGACGGTAGCCTAGTCCTCATAGTCTTCCTCGTTGGTTGAGGACCTTCATCCGGGGAAGACTTTCTTTTGATAGCCAGGCCCCACTTCTGGAGAAGGTTTCTATTCTCCAAGGCGGCTTTATCAACAACTTCTTTGACCAAGTCGGTAGGGAAAAAGGTCTTTTCCCCAAATGTTGGAGGAGATTAGTTTCTTTAGCTCGTGCCTCACCGTAGCCGAGGTAAACACGAACTCCCTACAAGCTCTCCTTGCCTTGACGAAGCCATAAAGGTCCTTCGTCACTGTGGCCAGATGAGGCTTGGCCACTACCATGAACATTTCATGGACCTTGGGGTCACTTGCCATCGTCTCGAGAGTAGTCTGAAGAGACATTGAGGCAGTCAGTCTTTCTTTTGTATCGAACTCACTTCGCAAAAGAAAGTCAGACAGCTTAGGGAGGTCCTTGCCGAACTGACGTCCGGCAATATCAGCCTCCAACTTTCCCACTGAGAACGTAAGATGGACGTCCTTCCAGTCTTTGTGGTCCATAGGCAGGGCCAGCGACAAGGGTTTACACTCCTCTAGGGAGGGGCAAGACTTGCCGGCCTCGATTGCTTTTAGTACAGCCAGAAACCCTTTCTGTAAAAAGGGGAAGGCTCTAGTAGGCGAGGACACAAAGGAAGGGAGCTTCCTATTCAATGCAGCTACCTTTGAGTTAGAGAAGCCCCTTTCTTTCATCGAGGATGAAAGTAGAGCTTGAGCCTTAGCATGGTCCATCACTATGACCTCCTTCGGCTCTGTCTCCTCCTTTGAAGCTGGTTCCTTCCTCAGCCGGACATAACAGTCAGGATATGATGCCTTGCTGGGCCAGAATTCCACCCTCCAGGGGAACTGAGCCCAGCTTATCCGAGATGACGATCTTTCCAGTCGTCATCGGCATGTGCTCAGCATACCTCCATGGGTTAGCATCTGAGCACAAGGGAAGGTCTTTCACATTGAGCTTTTTCTGGGGCCCATGTGATTCTGCAAGGCACTGCATTCGCAGTTCCATTGCAGCCGCCTTCTCCTGATTCTCCTTCTGCATTTGTTGGATCAATCCAACAATAGAAGAGAGGGCCTGTCCCAGCTCTACTGGGAGACCGGCCGATGTAGAGGGGCTTGAACTTCATCCTGGGCTTCTGCCAGGAGGTCTTCCTCCTGACACCCGTCCACATCAGACATCCTGTCATCTAGCTGGATGTCTTGCATCGCGACCGCGACTTCAGCATCCACCTGGATCTGAACTTAGGGGATCTCCTCTTGAGGCTGGGGAATCACTGCATCAGCTGATGCCTTAGGGAAAGGATACGCCCTCATCTTCTCACTTGGAAGATAAGGGCCAGAAGTGTTCTTTTGGAAGCCCCTTACCCAGGTACGAAGCTTCTTCCTAGCTATTTAAATGTCTCATTAATCAGGTTAGTGCACACAGTACATACCTGAGGGTCCCAATACCGGAGATCATCCTTGGAGACAGCGTATGCTGTGTGTCTCCTACAAAATTCATGTCCGCAGAGGTTCTTGCTGCTGACATTGCAGAAAGCACTTCCCCACTTCGGAGTGTCCTTCTGTAAAGAGAAGAAATTTCCATGAGTATCAAGTGAACTATGTATCACTGGATATGCATAGTATAGCATAACAATTCAGAAAAGAAAGACACACACTTGTGTTTCCCTCACAACCCATTGTTGCAGCCTTCCAGATAATAAAATAAAAAATGGTTAATCTCTTCTAGAGTAACCAATGCAAGGTTTCCAGAGGAAACAGGTGGAGCTCACACCTAAGCAATGATTTTAAAATCCTGGATAATAGACAAGGAAGAACTCAGCTTCCTATCTGAGGGCAACAGCAAAGGGGTGTGCAAGAAAACACAATAGTGTTAGAAGACACAGTGCTGTACCAAAACCCTTACTATAGTTTTCCTCTTACTGTATATGCTATACAGAAGAATACTAGTACAGTATAGGGGGATGTGTGCCGGCCTGCCTTTGCCGGCCGGCACACACCACAACTAGCTTTAAAGTATACTACTTAACAGCTATAGGGCGGTAGCACTCTGGTTCAAATGCCTGTGCCGGTCGGCAGCAACTGCCGGCCGGTAACAGCCAGTGTTGGCCGGCAATGGCTGCCGGCCAGCAACTACACAAGGTAGTACCCAGCTGCCGGCCACACTCTTGGTGACCGGCAGACAAGGGCTGACATAAGCCGGCCGGCAAAGGTACAAGACCGATGCCAGCCGGCAGCAAAAGAACCGGCTGCCGGCCTCATAGGCCGGCAGCCGGGACAGGTACAGCACTTAGAAGAAAAATAGAATGGATGCCGGGATAAGAGTGTACACAACCTCCAAGCCCGGCAACCGAAAAAGTGCATATAAGGAAGGGGAGAAACTAATTCAGGCTTCCTTGACCCATGCCGTCCGGCTCTGCCGGCAGGCATGGATGAGGGACCAAGAGAGGTCCGGGCAGCACTCGAAAACATAAGACCCTTGCCGGCCAGCAGCTCTGCCGGCCGGCAAGGGGCTGAGTCAATTCCACATCCTAACCTATACTAGGTCCAGAAGTAGAACGATGTACAGTACAGTAAGACCCCTGCCGGCCAGCTCTGCCGGCCGGCAAGGGGCTGAGTCAATTCCACATCCTAACCTATACTAGGTCCAGATGTAGAACGACGTACAGTACAGTATGAAGAAAGAGGGGAAAGGGACAAGAGGGTCCTGCCAACCTTGCTTTAGTGACAGATCACCCGCAGCTAAGAAACTTATCTTAGCCTAAGGGAGATCTAAGGGGAAGGGCCAGCAATACTTGCCAGCTTCCAGAGCACCAAAGCAAGGAAGGCGTTGCTACTCCCAAGGGAAGAACTTATCCTCCCGCGAGAACAGCAACAGGAC
>NC_090744.1:97595519-97600584 GCF_036898095.1 Palaemon carinicauda
TCTTTCCGTAGCCTTCCTCAAGATAGTTGATCATGTCTCAACGCAAAACATGAAATCATCCGAAGTGAGGAATTCCAGCTTCATACCTTTTCGTCTCCAGAATTCGCCGTAAAGCAAAATTATCTCGCATTCAATCCTAGAATTAAATGACAAAGGAATGCCCTTCCCTCTGCAGGGGGATTTTTGATACTTCGGAGGTTTTACCTTTGGCGTTGCCATGTCCGGTGAATTATTGCAGACGGACGTTTGTCCTCCGACTTTGTCTCTTTCATTGTGAAACTATTGATTGACGTCATTGAGTATTGTAATGCCAGGTGTATCGTCCTACGCATAACACACGTCACCCCCCCCCCCACACAACCCGTCTCAGTCTCCCCCCCCCCCCCCCAGCTCCTGAGAACGTTTTATATATGAGCTTCTGTCCATTGTCACCATTGAACGTTCAGTCTTTATCATTTTGCAATCCAGAGTAATTGTTGGCGAGTCAAGAAATATATCTAAACGATCAGATCGATTTAATGTTCTCTCATATTTCATTGTGCAAAAATTATTCTCTCTCAAAGATTTAAAATGAACATTACCTTTGTATGAAATCATTAGGGTTGTAGTGGCCGATGTGATAACGTCCCTGACTGGGGTTCACGTCCCGCTCAAACTCGTTAGTTTCTTTGGTCGTTGCAACCACAGCATCCTCGTGAGGAAAGGATGTGGGGGGGGAAGCCTATAGGTCTATCTGCTGAATCATCAATAGCCATTGATTGGTCCTCCTTGGTCCCAGCTTGGATGGAGAATGGGCTTGGGTGCTGATCATATGGTATAATTCGGTCTCTAGGGCATTGTCCTGATTGATAGGGCGATGTCACTGTACCTTGCCTCTGCCATTCATGAACGGCCTTTAAACCTTTGGGCCTTTTAGAACCCGGTTTTGATCAACTGTGTTTTTATTGTATCTGTCGCTGACATTAAATACATTTTTCTCATGTGAGAAATAGTCATTATTCATAAATAAACTCCTCCTCAATTTGTAGGAGATTAATTATTTGACAAAAAATTCGTCATTTTTCAGGAGTAAATTCTCATGACATTAAATTTTCTAATCACTTCAAGAATTGTTCTAAGAGAAATTTCATCGAGTTGTTCCCAGTCTTTTTGAACACCTTTGCTTCTCTCTCCATCCTTTCGATGTCTTATTTAACACTGCCGTTTATTGTCTACCCCTCTGTGTCCCTCTTTCCCCTCTCCATCTCTCTTCAATCTCTATCCCTTTTCACCCTTCAGACTTCCTCTTCACACCTTCTGCATCCTTTTTCACCCCTTCTATCTCCCCATTCACCTAATCTGCATCGGTTTTCACCCTTTCTGTAACATTCTTCACATCCCTCTGCCTCCCTCTTCATTTTGTATCCCATTCTCTCTTCAGACTCCCTCTTCATCCCTTCTATATCCTTTAGCATTACCTCTGTCTTCCCCTTCACAAAATCTGCATCCGTTTTTACCCTTTCAGCCACACTCTTTACCCACTCTGCTTCCCTCTTCACTCCCTCTGCATACCTCGTCATTCCCTCTGCCTCCCTCTTCACCCCCTTTGTCTCTCCTCTTCACCCCTTCTGCATTCCTTTTCACCCCTTCTGGATCCCTTTTCACCACTCGAAGTTCTCATCACCCCTCTGCGTCCCTCTTCACCCAAACTGTCTCCTTCCTCACTACCTCAGTCTTCCTCTTCACCCCACAGAGTTCATCTTCACCCCTTGGCTTTCCTTTTCATCGCAAAAAATGGAGGGCAAGAGTGTGCAGATTCGCAAAATGAAGAGTGTTGTATTGAGTTTGCGAATCCCCCGAAAGAATATTTCAAGGTCCCCTGCTCCTTTCGTATTCATATTAGCACGATGCATAAAAGCCCTGGGTCCATAGAAAGACGTTCTTCCATTTTTCCATTTTTTAAATGGATTTTTCTGTGTCTCTCTAAACGCTTTCATAGCATGAATTTGTATATATATATACAGTATATATATATATATATATATATATATATATATATATATATATATACATGTATATATATATAATATATATATATATATATATATATACATGTATATATATAATATATATATATATATATATATATATATATATATATATATATAATATATATATATATATATATATATATATATATATATATATGTATATATAATATACATATATATATATATATAATATATATATATATATATATATATATATATACATGTATATATATAATATATATATATATATATATATATATATAATATATATATATATATATATATATATATATATATATATATATGTATATATAATATACATATATATATAATAGATATATATATATGTATATATATATATACATATATATACACATAGATAGATAGATAAATAGATATATTATATATACATAAATATTTGTCTGATAAAAAAAGTATTCAATCATAATATTGCCGGTGCATTGTACCATATGGTAAACATATATACCAAATAAATATAATTATCTATGCCTGTGCTCCGATATGAACATTTCAATGTTTTTTATTTTTTTTAGCCAGGGATCAAATTCAATTTTCAGTCTATTTGTTTGACAATGAACGTCATTTCAATGCAATGTGTTACATTTCATTTGATTAGAATTATTCTTTTTTTATTTATGTTATTTTACCGGTTATATATTTTTTGCACCTCATTGTTGAAATTCCCGTGCTGTTAAAAATGTCTTTGTCCGCTTCCAATGTGATCAGGATTTTTATAAACTGCACATTTTTTGGCTGGCTTTTTATTTTGCTTTTGAGTGAGGCTTTCACTGTGCAGATGTCTTTTTATTATAACTGTTTTGATAACATATTTTAGAGTTTTATTTCAAATACACAAACACACACACATGATATATATATATATATATATATATATATATATATATATATATATATATATATATATATATATATATATATATATATATATATATATATTTATATATATATATAAATCCAGACAGTTCCTCCTTATCATATAAGTGAGATATGATACTTATGATATATAATTTTTAGATTTAAATCAACTGTCTCACTCGATGTTCCAAATCAATATGAAAACATTTTAAAGAATTTATAGAAAATATAATGCGATCGAGTAAAGAAAACGAGAATGGGGATTTTGTCCCCAAAACATCACTGTAACTCCGTTGGACCTGAACGAAATGTAATGGCGCGAACGAAACCAATGAAAAGAGTGGGAAACTTTGCAACGAAAAGGAAACAGAGGTGATAAAGAGGTGATAAAAGAAGTGATAAAGAGAGACTAACAGGAAAGGAAAAAGAGGAAGGAAGACCTGTATAAAACCGATAGTTACACTCGATTAGCGATGAAGCTTCATTGAAAATGTAAAGCAAAACGATCAACTCCAAAGGAAAAGAAAACTAGAAGGACTTACCTGACGGGTTTTCGCCGACCAATTCAGTGGTATATTTCATGATGGTTTTCAATCTGGCCATTCAACGAAGGGAGTGTAAGTATATGTTGGAATCTTTACACACATTTATATACATATAAGCATGCAATATATATATATATATATATATATATATATATATATATATATATATATATATATATATATATGTATATATATATATATATGTATATATATATATATATATATATATATATATATATATATATATATATATATATATATATATATATATATATATATATACATATATATAGATAGATAGATATATAAATATATACACACATACAGTATATATAATATATATATGCATATATAATATATATATATATATATATATATATATATATATATATATATACATATATATATATATATATAATATATATATATATATATATTATATATATATATATATATATATATATATATAAAGTGGTACCTCTACATACGAATTTTCCAACATACTAATTTTCCAACATACGAAGTAAAATTCTACCAAATTTCTGCCTTGACATCCGAAGTGTTGCTCCAACATACGTAGTAAACATTACGCCATTGAGCCTCGAGTGCTCAGTTCTCTGTTCTTGTGTGTATCGTGTGGTTGTCCTCTGTTTGGTCTGTTATTAACAGTGCTTATTTTCTTCCTTTTCTCACATTTCCTTTTTGATTTTACCTACAATCATGGTGCCTAAGAAGCTAAGTTTCAGTACAGGAAGAAGGCAATTCTTTCATTAGAATTGAAGCAAGAAATTATGGAAAAACATGAGAGCAGTGTGCATGTGAGTGATACTGTATGGCTAAACAATATGGCCGGAATAGGCCTATGATCTCGAGGATCATCAAGCTGAAGGCAGCCATTAAAGCAAATAACCATCTAAGGGGATCACCATTATTACAAGACATTGTAGCAATACCCTGGAAGAGATAGAACGCCTTTTGTTGATAGGGATAAAGGACAAAGAGATTGTTGGCAACGATCATTTGTGAGAAGGGCCAGCGTGATGAACAGAAAGAAAGAAAAAAGTGAAGCAAAGAAAACCAAGATAGCATTAACAAGCTCTTTTAAATAAGACTTCTCTCTGTTTCTGTTTCTCTCTAAACATAGCATTAACATGTTCTTTAAATAAAATCTCTCTCTCTCTCTCTCTCTCTCTCTCTCTCTCTCTCTCTCTCTCTCTCTCTCTCTCTCTCTCGTTCGTTCTTCTTCGTTGTTATAGTGTTAGATACGTCTATTATTTTTTTTTCAGAGAGAGAGAGAGAGAGAGAGAGATTAAACAAAAATGTGTTTAGAGTACATATGATTTTTAACAGCGTCAACGAGTTGAAAAACAATTAAATGTAATTAAGAAACTAATAACAGCTAATCTGAATTCCTTTATTAACTAAAACAGATATTGATACAAACACACTTGCGTGGGTATGCACAAACACACACACACACAGGTGCAAGAATTGCTATGCAGTAAGAGAGACGGTCGGGGAGGAGGTAGAGATGGTGACTGCGATAACATACCGTAACTCGTCACTGAAAGTGATGACAATAAAAAATCAAAA
>NC_090744.1:97601084-97606084 GCF_036898095.1 Palaemon carinicauda
CAGGTATGAGGTAGAAATTTATTTCTATTTGAACACGATGTTGTGTTGATATTAATCCATTCTCCTATAAGTTTTAAATATTTGGAATTCACCACACTTATTTGATTAAGTGATTTGAAAATTGATTGTATTTCTAGTTGAAATGTTTAAAGGTGGCTCATGAATGACAGAGGCAAGGGACAGGACAATGCCCAAGAATATAACCATATATACATGTGATCAGACCCCAAGCTCACTCTCCATCAAGCTAGGACCAGGAAGGACCAGGCAATGGCTGTTGATGACTCGCCTGGTAGACCTCTCTCTAGCTCATAAGGATGGCGAAGTTGCAGACACTACTGGAAACTATCGAGTTTGAGTGTGTCTCGAACTCCCGCCCAACAGTTTGCCAGGAAGGGACATTTCCAATAGGCTACCACAACTAGACTTTTCTTTGATTTAAATAGTAATTGCATTCCTATCTGCTTGTGATATGTTTACGACATTCCATGAATAGACTTTAATTTTCATGTTTTACACACTTCTGTTTTACATAACTAATTTTTTTTCCTCGTTGAAGTTGTTTATATGCACAGTTGGATACAGGGATTCGTGGCACACCTCACTCTGAGGAAATGCAGCCTACCACACCCTCACTGCGCAGAGAGTAACCAAACAGACAAGGCAGGAAGTGACTGTAGAGGTGGTGTGCTTGGCTATACAGAAGAACTCGCCACTCAGTGAGGGTGTGACAGGCTGCACTTTCCCAGAAAGAGGTGCACCAGGAATTCCTGTGTCCAACTGTACGCATGTGGATATTTTGGGACATATAGCTCGTCGCTGGGGCCTGAAGACCATTCAGCGCCAAGGCCCAATTAGGATAGAGTCCTTGCAGTTGCACTCTGAAGCACACGTTAGAGAGGTTGGACAGCAAAATGGAAGAGATGAAGTAACCACTCTGTACATTTACGATAGTATGACGTCATATTTATTGTTTTTTGTGACGTCATAATCTGTTATGTCAAAGGTCCAAATGTCTTCTACTAGACTTCATGAAAAGTATCTCTCTCTCTCTCTCTCTCTCTCTCTCTCTCTCTCTCTCTCTCTCTCTCCTAAAAGGGAAAACTAGTCAAAGGAGAGAAAGGGAAGGTGAAACAAACGGGTGAACAAGGGGAGACAAGAAGAGAGAAGTGGAGAATGACAAGACTGAAAATTGAATAAAAGATAGGTTTGTAAACAAACGGAATATTCAAATACAAATATTCATACATATTTTTCGTTTAAGACTATTTAAGAATAACAAATAAATAATTTTTGTAGTGTAATTATTGCAAAAAAAAATGCAAAATGTAACTTGAGAACCAAATTCGTGCTTTATTAATAGCCAGTAAAAGTATCTTAATCAGGAATGTCTTTCAATTAAATTAAAGACACAAAAAATCAGATAATAATATAGTATTTCTGTTATTTTGAGAGGTAATACCATTAAAATTCGAAGGCAATAACTCATTTAATAACTATCTTAGAATTTTCTGATTTTGAGAAGTATATCAAACGAGATAGAGAGAGAGAGAGAGAGAGAGAGAGAGAGAGAGAGAGAGAGAGAGAGAGAGAGAGAGAGAGAGAGAGAGAATTACAAGAGGTTACAAGGATTTTGGATGCCTCAAAGACGTTTTAGTCCACCCGGGGAGACTCCATTTGCCCTTCGGTAGAGCGATTTGCCATTTGTTTTGAACATTTAGTGTGTTTTTATGATCTAGAGAGAGAGAGAGAGAGAGAGAGAGAGAGAGAGAGAGAGAGAGAGAGAAAGAGAGAGAGAGAGAGAGAGAGAGAGAGAGAGAGAGAGAATTACAAGAGGTTACAAGGATTTTGGATGCCTCAAAGACGTTTTAGTCCACCCGGGGAGACTCCATTTGCCCTTCGGTAGAGCGATTTGCGATTTGTTTTGAACATTTAGTGTGTTTTTATGATCTAGAGAGAGAGAGAGAGAGAGAGAGAGAGAGAGAGAGAGAGAGACTCCGTACAACACTCCTGAGACAGCCTTAATGAAGGACAGGTTTTAGGAAAGTCCCTAAACCACCTACTTCCCCCCCCCCCCCCCTCCCCCCAACGCGCACTCAAAGAGCCCCTTCGCAATGCTCTTTTGCAAAAAGGGCAAATCTCCTCCAAGGCTTGTTGACATTGGGAAAGGAGTGTTTGCTTAGAGAGAGAATCTTAAATGCTTTGCCAATAGACTTAGAATAGTTTCTAAAAGTGAGTGTGACTGTGTCAGAGAGAGAGAGAGAGAGAGAGAGAGAGAGAGAGAGAGAGAGAGAGAGATTTTTAGGCTTCGATAATCGCTTTCCAAACTTTTACATTCCTTCCAGGATCCAAATTGAATGTGAGATAACATAGATAGTCCTTTTTTTCCTCCCTTAATATTTATAAACACTGTATATATATGTATATATAATTATATATATATATAATTATATATGCGTATATATATACACATATACACAGTGTATAATATGAGTGTGTAAATTCATTTTATAGGTAGATCAGTGAATAAAATTTTCAAAAGAACAAATTGTATATTGTAGCAACTATGCAAATTATCACGTTATAGGTAACTAATGAATAACACTAAGTGAAATTATATCTTCGATAAAGCATATGCACCTTATCCGCGTGTGTGAGTCTCTCTCTCTCTCTCTCTCTCTCTCTCTCTCTCTCTCTCTCTCTCTCTCTCTCTCTCTCCTCTCTTTTTTTTTTCTCATTGCTTTTTACGCCATTCAATTAATTTTATTACCCGTTAATTAAAAGAATTGAACATCCAAATAACATATAACTAATTTATTACCTTCAATCCTCCATTGGTAGTCCATCTATATAGTCTTCAATCTATTTATCCCAGCAAGTGATTACGTTGAACCCAATTGATTCATGGCCCGGTCGGTCAAAGTGTGCGGTGACCCCCGTTTCAGAAATGGCTATTAAAGCCCTTTCCTCTGTAAGCGTACATCATTAAGTTCATTGATATGGTAATGGTGGGTTCTTTGCCGGTAATATATGGGAAGGGAAACTTAATTAATGTAATATTATTGCCTGCAGTAGACAACTTATTACTACCCTCCGCCAAGTGGTTACGTCCTTCTTTCCTCACGCTTTTATTCACTATATTATTATTATTATTATATTATTATTATATTATTATTATTATTTGCTAGGCTACAACCCTAGCTGGGGAAAAGCAGGATGCTAGAAGCCCAGGAGCTCAAACAGGGAAAATAGCCCCCGTATGGAAAGGAAGCATGGAAAATAAAATATTTTAAGAACAGTAACATTAAAAGAAATATTTCATACATAAATTTGAAAACCTAAAATAACAAGACGCAGAGGAATAAGATAGATTAGTGTGCCCAAGTGTACCCTTAAGCAAGAAATTCTAACCCAAGACAGTGAACGCCCATGATACAGAGGCTATGGCACTACTTAAGATTAGAGAAACAATGGTTTGATTTTGAAGTGTCCTTCTCCTAGAAGAGCTGCTTACCATAGCTAAAGAGTCTTTTCTACCCTTATCAAGAGGAAAGTGACCACTGAACAATTACAGTGCAGTAGTTAACCCCTTCAGTGAAGAGGATTTGTTTGGTAATCTCAGTGTTGTACCGCACGTGTTTCATACACGCTCGTATACTGTAATGGTTTTGAATTTTTATGTTATCACTCTCTCTTCCCTGCACTGTTATAGACCAACTTGTGGTTATCTTGCTTTTTCATGTTTGCATTTTGCGACGTTCTTGCTCGCACAATCCGCTATATATAAACTCCATAATTGTTTTAATAAAGTTTAGTTCCCTGGTGCCTCCGCACAGTGTTGAGTAACATTTGCATTTCCTACACAGTCTTCGTTTTATTTGTTCATAGTAGAAAACTTTCTTGGTTTTCGTTTAATTTTTTGGCATAATTTTCTTACTTTCTTGGGGTCTTCCTTTCTGTTTGCTTTCGAACGAACATATAATGATTCTGATATTGTGTATAATTGCTTGATGTGCTTATAATCGTCACCTAAAATTTAATTTTAATCGTTAAATAGGCTGATGTCCACCAGAGGGCCATGAACTTTAATCGTATCATAGATTTGGTGACCTTTAATAATACCAACGTTTAGCCACGTTTGTTATTTAATCCATCAAGCTTTGGCAGGAGAGAGAGAGAGAGAGAGTGAGACGAGAGAGAGAGAGGAGAGAGAGAGAGAGAGAGAGAGAGAGAGAGAGAGAGAGAGAGCTTTTTAGGCTTCGAGAATCGCTTTCCAAACTTTTCCATTCCTTCCAGGATCCAAAATGAATGTGAGATAACACAGATATTCCTTTTTTTCTCCACTAATATTTCGGTTTGCTTTCCTCATCCCTTCTTCTCAAACTATTCTCCTTTTCCTTTTTTTTTCCTTCTCTATCTTACCCATCTCGAAAAGTTCTGAATTCTTTTAAAGTTCCTATTACAATATCAAATTGTATTAAGGTAAACAGTTCATTGATGTTGAATAGCTGAGCAAGCCGAAAAAAAGAGGGAAATTAGACGTCAACCTATATATATATATACATACATATATATACATATATATATATATATATATATATATATATATATATATATACACATATATATATATACATACATATACTATATACTGTTTATATGTATATATATGTATACATATATGCATATATATCTATATATTATATATATACTATATACTGTTTATGTGTATATATATGTATACATATATGCATATATAGTTATACATAAATATATACATATATATCATATATATATATATATATATATATATGTATATATATATATATGTATATATATATTTATATATATACTGTATATATATATATATATATATATATATATATATATATATATATATATATATATATATGTATGCATGTAGATGAAAAGGAGGTGGAAAGCTCCTGGTTACGTTGGAATAACTGCTGAGATTATACTGGCTGAAAATGAAGAGACTC
>NC_090744.1:97611084-97621084 GCF_036898095.1 Palaemon carinicauda
GGTTTTTAATATTGCTTCTATATAGCGTCCATGTTTCTCATGCATACAGGAGCGTGGAGAGGACTACTGCCCTGAACACCATTATTTTGGTGGTCATTGTTGGTGCGTGGTTGTTAAATATGCGGCAGTTGAGTCAGCCAAAGGCGGATTGGGCTTCCCTGATCCTGTTCTCCACGTCCTTTTTGCTAGTGGGAGCTGATGTTAGGATGCTCCCTAGGTAGGAGAACTGCTCCACCTGTTCTAACGGTTGGTCATTCACTGTGGTATTGGGGTTTGGGAGCATCAGTCCTGGTGGATGTTGGACGAGGGTCTTGGTTTTGTCTATGTTGACTTGCATCCCAAAACGTTCGTAGGCAGAGTTGTATGCATCAGCTAACGACTGCAGGTCCTCTGCCGTCTGACCTGGGGTGGCATTGTCGTCAGCATACTGCAGTTCTCGCACTGCACACAAGGTGGTCTTGGTTCTGGCGCGGAGTCTAGCGAGGTTGAAAACGCCTCCATCCATGCGGAAACGTAGGTCGACTGAGGGTGTGTCTGGGGGAATCTCATTGAGCATTTCTGCGGTGTATAGCGAGAAACACGTTGGGGACAGAACATAGCCCTGCTTCAGGCACTGTTGATGGAGAATGGGCCTGAAAGAGAGTTCTGGTGGCAGACTCTCCCAACCATTCCGTCATGGAGGGCTCGCACCAGCTTGACAAAATCGGGTGGCCAGCCATATCTTTTGAGGACAGCCCACATGGCAGGTCGAGGTACTTTGTCGAGGGCCTTTTTCAAATCCCAGAAGATGAACATTATGGCCTGTTGTTGTTCGAGGCTCTTCTCTTGTAGTTGTCGCGGGCAGAAGATCATGTCTATGGTCCCGCGGGAAGGTCGAAAGCCGCACTGGGACTCTGGCAGGACATCTTCTGCGAGAATAAGGAGGCGGTCAAGGAGAATCCGAGCGAAAATCTTACTCGCGATGCTTAGTAGTGATATTCCCCGGTAGTTGTTACAGTTCTCCCTGTCTCCCTTCTTGAAGATGGTAATAATGTTTGCATCGCGGAAGTCACTGGGGAGGGTCTTGGTCTCCCATATTTTCAGTATAAGGAGCATCAAACGGTTCCTCAACCCGGGGCCACCGTGAGTGAGGAGCTCCAACGGGATGTTGTCTGGCCCTGGGGCTTTGCCGGGCTTCATGCGCTGCAGGGCCTTGTTGAAGTCCTGGATGGAAGGTGGTAGTGCCATCCAGTGACGGACGGGATGCTGCGGGGCCATTCGCAGTGAGACCTCCACCTGGCCAGGAAGCCCTCGCTGTCGGTGATGGTCGTGGCCCCATCCTCGTCCCTCAGGCCGCCCACTGATGACCGTGTGGGACCGAATATTTCCTTTGTTGCTGCATAGAAGCTGCGCAGGTCACGTTGGTCAGCGAAACTCTGTATTTCTGCAGCTTTTCTTTGCCACCAGGTGTTCTGGGCTTCACGAATCCCTCTTTGGCAATTAGCTTCAGCCACCCTGTGAGCACATTTGTTAGCTGCTATTGGTTGGTTTTCTAAAGTCAGGCGTGCTTGTCGTTTGGTTTCAATGAGAAGAGAGATGGTAGCATCATTCTCATCGAACCAATCCTGCCGTTTCTTGGTGGTGAAACCTAGTGTTTCCTCCGCGGCATGGGCCATGGCGTTTCTGAGGGTGGTCCAGTGGTGCTCAACAGTGGCCTGACCCACGGGGTCTGCGGGGTCTGCGAGGTGACGTTCGAAGGCCTCTTTGTAGTTCTGTGCCACCTGTGGGTTGCGGAGCTTGTTACAATGAAAGCGTTGGTGTGGTACGCTGTCAGGTGCCCTTCTGGGTGGTCGTAGGGTCGTAACGGAGAGTCGGGAGATGAGGAGTCTGTGGTCCGTCCAGCTGTCGTCCGCTCCGGGCATGGATCGGGTGATGCGGACGTCTCCTCGGTCTGTGGCTCTGGTCAGGACGTAGTCCAGGGTGTGCCAATGTTTAGACCGTGGGTGTCTCCATGTGGTCTTTTGTCGCTTTGGTAACTGGAAGATGGTGATGGTTACCACAAGTTAGTGTTCTGCACACAGACCCAGTAGGAGTTGGCCATTGGCGTTGCAATTTCCAATGCCATGGCGGCCGATGATTCCCTCCCACAGGCGATGGTCTTTGCCTACTCCGGCATCAAAGTCGCCAAGCACAACGAGCTTGTCGTTGCCAGGCGCTGCCTGGATGGTGCGGTCGAGCTGGGTGTAGAAGGCCGCTTTGTCATCATTGGTTGAGGTCATAGTCGGGGCGTAGATAGAGATCAGGGTGAGGCGTCTGTCCCGCGTGATGGGTATGCGGACAGTCATCAGGCGCTCACTGATGGCCTTGGGAGCGAGGTTGTGCTGCTGCACCAGCTGGGAGCGAATGGCGAAGCCGACACCGTGGATGCGAGGCTCCTCTAGGGCCTTGCCTTTCCAGAATATGGTGTAGCCTGTTCCAGCTTCCCTGATGTTGCCCTCTTCGGGTAGTCTGGTCTCGCTAAGAGCCGCCACATCAACATTGAAGCCGGCTAGCTCCTTGCAGACGAGGGCTGTACGTCGTTCCGGGCGGTTGGTGTTCATCACGTCTTGGAGGGTGCGGATGTTCCACGCACTTAAGGTTAATATTTTTTTCTTGTTTTTTCGACCGCATTAGTGGGATGTCCGCCAGCCGCGGTGAGCTGACCAGACGGGTTTGCCGTGTCCGATGTTTACCCCACCTTTTCTAGGGGCCTCCCCATGTGGGGTGGGCTGCGGTGTCCTCAATAGGCAAGCCCAGTCACGGGTCCAGCTGCCGAACTCTGGTGTCACGGCAACGTCACCAGAGAGTGACTGAATCTTAGACTCGCCGCCTGAGAGCAGTCGTGGGCTAAGGGCTTCCAGCTATCCAGGACTACCCCCTTCACTCACGGTGCTGTTGCCTCAGGACTTGGTGGTGGTGATGATGATGATGATAGTGAGAAAGAGATGAAGAAGGGTGGAGGAAACAACAGAATGCCAGTAGCTGGGTATATTGTTTTGGGTGGTCGTGGCTTTGCAACGGCCACGCACACACACTTGGCCCACATCGTTTTCACCGCGCCTCAAGACATATGAGACAGGCGGCTTCTCCGATGTTGGTTGCATCGGGCTGCCGGGTTCTTGTTATGTCAAGGCCCGCCTTCTTGCCTGACCGACAGGCATTGCCCTCTTCCGCCGGCGCTGGGAAGCTCCGCCGTTGGGATCTTGTTTGGTTTGATTTTGGAGTTTCCCTTCTCCTAGCCTTTGCCTAACTGAAATAAAGGAGAAGGCCTATATATATATATATATATCATGATTATATATAAATATATAAATACATATATATATATATATATATATATATATATATATATATATATATATATATATATATATATGTATATATATATATATATATGTATATATATATATATATATATATATATATATATATATATATTATACACATATAACAGGAATATATATATATATATATATATATATATATATATATATATATATATATATATATATATAAATATATAGATATATATCATAAATATATCACTATTCTATATATATATACTTTGAGAGAGAGAGAGAGAGAGAGAGAGAAAGAGAGAGAGAGAGAGAGAGAGAGAGAGAGAGAGAGAGAGAGAGAGAGAGAGACTTAAGACTTGCGCGTTTCTCTTTCCGTAGCCTTACTCAAGATTGTTGATCCTGTCTCGACGCAAAACCTGAAATCAACGGAAATTGAGAAATCCAGTTTCATGCTTCTTCGTCTCCAGAATTTGCCGTAAAGAAAAATTATATCACATTTAATCCTAAAATTAAATGGCAAAGGAACGCCCTTCCCTCTGCAGGGGGATTTTCGATACTTCGGAGGTTTTACCTTTGGCGTTGCCATGTCCGGTGAATTATTGCAGACAGACGTTTGTCCTCCGTCTCTTTCATTGTGAAACTATCGATTGACGTCATTGGGTATTGTAATGCCAGGTGTCTCGTCCTACGCATAACATAACCCCCCCCCCCCACCCCCACCGCCACACGAGAAAGTCTTATATATGAGCTTTTGTCCATTGTCGCCATTGAACGTTCTGTCTTTATGAATTTGCAATCCAACGTTATTAGAAGCGAGTCTAGAGATATATCTAAACGATCGGATCGAAACAATGTTCTCCCATATTTCATTACACAAAAATTATAGAACTATTGTCTCCGAAAGACTTAAGATGAACCATTACCTTTGTATGAAATTATTACGGTTGTGGTGCCCGATGTGGTAACGTCTCTGACTGGTGAACGCCAGACTTGGGTTCGAGTCCCGCTCAAACTCGTTCTTTGGTCGATGCAACCTTAGCATCCTTGAGATCTAAGGATGGGGTGTTTTGGGGGAACCTATAGGTCTATCTACTGAGTCATCAGCAGCCAGTGATTGGTCTTCCCTGGTCTCAGCTTGGATAGAGAGGAGGCTTGGGTGCTGATCATATGGTATAATTCAGACTCTGTGGAATTGTCCTGCTTGACGGGGTAATGTCACTGTCCCTTGTGACGGGCCGAGAGAAGGGTTGTGAACTGAAAGGCAGGATGCAATCAACTGAGTTATATTGTTGTGGAACACTCTCCTTATATACAAAATCTCAAGGCAACATGACATGACAAGTTCACAAGACAGATAATATCACAGAGGAAAAACCAGACAGGAATTTTCATGTTCGTTTTAGTGCGAGGGAGGAGCGAAGATACAAGCATAATATTTACAAAAGGAATTATGTAAAATTGTGTGAAACACGGTTGGTACATGGCTCCCCCCCTAAAAATGACATACTGTACATGTTAAATAGGGCGCCCTGATCTAGAGAGGCGAACTGTAGGTGGGTCATCTGGCAGAAGATAAGCAGGTTTTAGACGATCAATGGAGACCCAGTCTTCTTTGCCCCGAATGTTTAGGAGGAATGCTTTCGGACTGCGTCGGATCACAAGGAAAGGGCCCGTGTAAGGGGGCGTTAACGGTGGCTTGCTGGTGTCGTTGCGCAGGAAGACGTGCGTTACAGAGTGCAAGTCCGTTGGTATGTGATGCTTCGCTGGTGGCTTGTAAGTCTGGCGGCACGGAGTAAATTTTCCCACGACGTGACGTATGCGCTGGAGATCGTCGGAGGAGGTTGTAGAAGGAAAAAACTCGGCAGGGACGACCAACGGGTCGCCATACACCATTTCGGCTGCCGAGACGTCGAGGGCGTCTTTAGGAGTGGTCCTTAGTCCAAGGAGGACCCAGGGAAGCTGAGTAAACCAGTTGCAATCCTTGTAGCGGGACATCAAAGCTGCTTTGAGGGTGCGATGAAAACGTTCAACCATTCCATTGGCAGCGGGGTTGTAGGCCGTTGTCTGATGTAGGGTGATGCCCAGGAGATTCGCTAATGACGTCCATAATTGAGAGGTGAAAGTGGTTCCCCTGTCAGAAGTAATATGCTCAGGGATACCGAATCTTGAAATCCATCGAGAGAGTAAGGCAGATGTACATGAGGCGGACGTTGCAGTTTCCATGGGAATGGCTTCAGCCCAACGAGTGGAGCGGTCGATGACGGTAAACAGGTAACGATGTCCTTGTGATGTGGGTAGGGGCCTACAACGTCGACGTGAATGTGTGCGAAACGACGCTGAGGTTGAGGAAAGGTGCCCACTCCTGAATCCGTGTGTCGATGTACTTTGGAAGTTTGGCAAGAAGTACAGGCACGGACCCAATCCTTAGCATCCTTAGAAATGCCGTGCCAAATGAACTTTGCCTTCAGCAGCTGTGCAGTAGAACGGCACGAGGGATGTGAAAGGCCGTGGATGAAATCAAACACCTGTCGGCGCATGGGAGCAGGAATCCAAGGTCGCGGTCTACCAGTACTGACGTCACAGAGGAGGGTGGTGTTGGAGTTTTCGAGGGGAAAATCCTCCCAACGGAGGGACGTGCAGGATGTCCTACAAGCTTGATACTCTGGATCCTGTCGTTGGGCTTCAGCCAGGGCGTTGTAATCCAATCCCAGTTGAACGGCAGCCAACGTGTTTCTTGACAGGGCATCGGCAACGGGATTCATTTTCCCAGGGACGTATTGGAGGGTGCAATTGTATTCAGCCACGGCGGAGAGATGTCGGCGTTGACGGGCGGACCAGGTGTCAGACTGTCGAGTGAAGGCGTGCACCAGAGGCATGTGGTCTGTGCGAATGACGAAGGGCGTTCCTTCTAAGAAATGGCGAAAGTGACGGACAGCCAAGTGCACCGCCAGCAATTCTCGATCGAAGGTAGAATAACCCGATTCTGCCTTAGACAGTTTTCTGCTGAAGAAGGCCAATGGGCGGGGCGAGCCTTTGACCACCTGCTCGAGTACTGCACCAATAGCGACGTCGCTGGCATCGGTGGAGAGAAGGAGAGGGGCGTGTGGGATAGGAAAAGTGAGAGCCGCAGCAGTTGATAGGGCCTTCTTTGCATTGCAGAAGGCTGCTTCTTGAAGGGGACCCCACTTCAAGTCCTTTGGCTTGCCCTTGAGGGAGGCGTAGAGGGGAGCAAGAGTGGCGGCAATGGCTGGCAGAAAACGGTGATAATAGTTGATCATGCCCAAGAATTCCTGCAGAGCTTTGACGGTCAAGGGCGTGGGGAAATTCTGAACGGCTGCTACCTTCTCAGTGAGGGGATGGACTCCTTCAGGAGTGATACGGTGCCCTAAGAACGACACTTCGTTGGCGCCAAAGGTACACTTGTCGTACCGGACTACAAGGCCGTTTTGTTGCAGGCGGTCGAGCACGATGCGCAGGTGACGGAGGTGTTCCTCTTTTGAGGAGGAGAACACAAGTATGTCGTCCACATAACATACACAGAAAGGGAGGTCCCCTAAGATGCCATCCATGAGACGTTGAAACGTTGCCCCAGCATTATGAAGGCCAAAACAAGAGTAATTGAAGGTGTATGTGCCAAACGGAGTGGTGATGGCGGTCTTGGGGATGTCTTCTGGGTTCATAGGCACCTGATAATACCCCTTCAGGAGGTCGAGCGTAGAGAAAACCTTTGCTTTGTGCAGGTAGGAGGTTACATCGGCAATGTTTGGGAGGGGGTAGTGATCCGGTTCTGTTTGCATGTTCAGGCGCCTGTAATCCCCGAACGGACGGAGGGAGCCGTCTTTCTTCAGAACGATGTGTAAGGGTGACGACCATGGGCTGGAGGCCTTTTGGCAAAGGCCCATTTTCTCCATTTCTGCGAACGTCTGTTTGGCGGCTGCCAATCGTTCCGGTGCAAGACGTCTGAATTTTGCGAAGACTGGGGGTCCCGTCGTCTTGATATGGTGATAAATACCGTGCTTGGCAGGAACCGTGGGCGTTTGGCGAAGTTCTGGACGGAAAACTTCCGGGTACGACGTGAGGAGGTGGGCGTAGGCATCCGTGGGTGCGCTGATGTGGAGAGCGAGGTTAGAGGGGGCGGGTTTAAGAGGTGTCGACAAGTACGAGTCTGCGTTGACCAATCGTCGGTGGGCGACATCGACCAGAAGGTGGAAATGAGAGAGGAAATCCGCACCGAGGATTGGCATTGTGACGTCAGCAACGAGAAACTTCCAATTGAATTTACCGTTTCCGAACGATAATGTGAGGCTCTCGTAACCGTAGGTGGGTATCGCAGATCCGTTGGCAGCTACCAAGCGGACGTCGGCAGATGTAGACAGACTACGTTGTGCCCTGAAGAGTTTCCTTGGCAAAAGAGAACGACAAGCACCCGTGTCTACCAAAAATCGCCCGCCCGTTCCTGCATCCTGTAAAAAGAAAAGATTAGAAACATGGGAGGCCACCGCCACAAGCGATGGCCTACTTACACGTTTTTTGGCCACTGACAATCTTTGGCACATTTCTTCGCGGTTGCCCCGAATCTGAAGTGGTAGTAGCAAAACTGCGGTGGATGGGAGGTAGTAAGTGGCTGTAGAAGTCGTTCGTTGGGGCGCGAGCGATTGGTGGGTGGTGGGCGGCTTCGTCGCCGCTTTGGCACGTCACGGGGTAGGCGTGTATGTCCTACGGCATTAATGTTAGCTTCGGTTGACATTGAATAGGCATCCTCGTCGTCAGGGGTGGAGGCGTTGATGGAGGTCTTGAAGTGGCTGTCCATAAGGGCGTCGGCTTTGGTCATCAAGTCCTTTATGGGTAAACTATCGACATCGGGTATGGCAGCGCGCACAGGTTCAGGTAAACGGCGTATCCAAAGGGCACGGAGTAGGTTCACCTCACGAGGAGAGCCGTCTGCGGCAGGTTGAAGGCGAGAGATACTGGTCATTTCCCTGAGGGCAAGCGAAGCCCTTTGGTCCCCCAACGGTTGTTGCGAGAGCTGAAAAAGCTTTGCTATACGGGCGGCTGGCGACGGCGAGTACTGCTGCAGAAGGTATGATTTGAGGTCGTCATACGCTATTGGGGTGTCTCCTTGTTCACAAAGCCAGTCGGATATTTCTGGGAAGGTGTCCTCGGGTATCGCCGCGAGAACATAATCCGCTTTGGTGGTTGAGCGAGTCACGCCCCTGATACGAAAGTGGACTTCAGCGCGTTGAAACCAAGCGAACGCTTCTCCGCTAGCGAACGGTGAAAGTTTCAATGGAGCGGCCGCAGTGCCAACTGCTGGGGTAGAGTCCGCCTCCGTCATATTACCAACGATGGAGGGGCGAGGGAGGTGGGGGTGGAAGGCAGTGGGAGCGAGTCAACTTCCGGGGTCACCAATGTGACGGGCCGAGAGAAGGGTTGTGAACTGAAAGGCAGGATGCAATCAACTGAGTTATATTGTTGTGGAACACTCTCCTTATATACAAAATCTCAAGGCAACAGGACATGACAAGTTCACAAGACAGATAATATCACAGAGGAAAAACCAGACAGGAATTTTCATGTTCGTTTTAGTGCGAGGGAGGAGCGAAGATACAAGCATAATATATACAAAAGGAATTATGTACAATTGTGTGAAACACGGTTGGTACACCCTTGTCTCTGCCATTCATGTGCGGCCTTTAAACCTTCAAACCTTTAAAAGCCAAGTTTTGCCTAACTCTTGTCCGTGTTTTATGAGTTTTTATCGTATCTGTACCTGACATTAAATCCATTATTCTAATGTGAGAAATAGTCATTATTCATAAACAAATCCTTAATTTGGAGATTGAGGATCTGACAAAAAAATTGTCAGTTTTCAGGAGTAGATTCCCCTGATATTACATTTTCTAATCACTTTAGGAATTGTTCTAAGAGAAATTTCATCGAGTTGTTCCCAGTTTTTTTAAACAACTTTGCTCCTCTCTTCATCCTTTCAATGTCCTCTTCACCCCCTCTGCATCCTTTTTAACCCCCCTCTCTCTCCCCATTCACCTAATCTGCACTTGTTTTCACCCTTTCGGCAACACTCTACATCCCTCTGCTTCCCACATCATTTTGTATCCAATTCACTCTTCACACTCCCTCTTCACCCCTTCTACACCCTTTTTCACCACCTCTGTCTTCCCCTTCACCTAATTTGTATCCGTTTTCACCCCTTCAGCCACGCTCTTCACCCCATCATCATCCCTCTTCACTCACTCTCCATACCTCTTTACCCCTTCTGCCTCCTTCTTCACCCCTTCTGCATCCCTTTTTCACCCCTTGAAGTTGTCATAACCCCTCTGCCTCCCTATTCACCCAAACTGTATCCCTCCTCACCACCTCTCTCTTCCTCTTCACCCCTCAGAGATCCTCCTCACCCCATGGTTTTCCTCTTCATCGCGAAAAAAGGAGTGCAAGAGTGTGCAGATTCGCAAAATGAAGAGTGTTGTGTTGAGTTTGCGAATCCCCCGATAGAATATTTCAAGGTCCCCTGCTCCTTTCGTATTCATATTGGCACGATGCATAAAAGCCCTGGGTCCATAGAAAGAATTTCCTCCACTTTTCCATTTTTTAAATTGATTTCTGTCTCTCCAAAGGCTTTCACATCATGAGTTTGTATATATATATATATATATATATATATATAT
>NC_090744.1:97631084-97641084 GCF_036898095.1 Palaemon carinicauda
TGTTTGGGAGTGTCTATTGGTCTACCTGCTGAGTCATCAGTAAACCATTGCCTGGCCATCCATAGTCCCCGTTTGGGTGGAGAGAGGGCTTTGGGCGCCGATAATACGGATAATCAATCTCTAGGGTATTGTCCTAGCTAAAGCAATGTTTCTGTCCCTTGCCTCTATCATTCATGAACGGCTTTTAAACCCTTTAAATTTTAAACTACAAATCCTATATGGCTGCTCTAGAGAACAATCCCTTTACTGGCAGGCGAAGACCTTTTTGGACACCCGTAGGTTAAACAGTTTCATAAAAAACAAAGGAACAAACTCCTTTATCACACACCTAGGCAACTCATGTCTCAAGGAATGCTTTGAATTCTTCTACCTTGGCTTTGACTCCCCGACCGTGGAACTCGAGTTGAATTGCCACGTCCAGATCTAATTTCCAGCAGAAAAGATCAAGAAGATAGACCCATTTGTTGGGCGTCTGGACCCACTTCGTGAAGAAGACGACTTTTCCTGGAAGAATCAGCGACCTCAGGTTGCCGGACATATCCAGAGGGATATCTACAAAGGTGCTTTGGGCATCTTTGAATTTTAAATCTCATGACTGGCTCTTAATATTTTGAGTTAATCTTTACTAAGAGTAAATTTCCTATAACTCTTGTGCTTATCAAAAACCCATACAATCTAATATCGTGAAGAGATTTTATAATCCTTATATTTTCCATTTCTTCCTTCTTTTCTCTCCGTTCTAATTAACTTATTCCCGAGCTTATAACCGGCAAATAGACTGATCTTATTTAACAAATGATAGAAAACCACAGAGGAGAGACAATATATCCTTTTTATGCTAGTTTGTCCTAATTGCCTCGTCAAAGGCAACACCAAACATTGTTTTCTCGTCTGCCCACGACACGAGACCACTCTGCTACAGATTAAATTGTATCTTAATTATCCAGGATTAATCGATAATTAATATGTAATTAATATCAGAAGTGCATTGTTGAACATTATATTACAATATTTATTGATAGAAGAGATATTTTCTATTTATAATCTCCCATTTGATCGCTATATCAATGGTGTTCAAAATTGAACTTCCTATTGAATGTGACCATTAAAAAAAATATATATATATATATATATATATATATATATATATATATATATATATATATATATATATATATATATATATATATATATACATATATATATACATATATATATGTGTGTGTGTGTGTGTGCGTGTGTGTGCATATAATATATACTGCGAATATGTATACACACACACACATACATATATATATATATATATATATATATATATATATATATATATATATATATATATATAATATATATATATATATACAATTATAAATATATATACGAATATATATATATAATATATATATATATACGAATATATATATATATATATATATATATATATATATATATATATATATGTATGTATATATATATATGACTGTTAATCAACAAGGTAACTAATTCTAACTCTACACACCAATACAGCCCAAGCTACTGCAAAACAGTAGCTGGTGAAAGAATAAAACTTCGGCCCACTGATAATATGAAGATAATCAACCACAATATCCAAGACCTTAGCAGCAGCAAAGCAAAGATTCTGACAGAGCTACAGGCAGTTATCCAATTCTTAGAATAAACTCAATGAATAAGCAAACTTGGCTATTGATACCGCTCAGCAAACTAATGGAATTGCTATCTTCGTCAAAGACAGGTCACTAGTAATGAGTAATGCTAAAATTGAACATGGTTCCACTGAAACCCTTAAGGTGGAGACAGAATACTTGAACATCATCTCCATATAGAACCGTCCCAATGAATTATTTGAGTGGCCCCCTACATTAGAATGTCAAGGGAAATGAATTTAATCATTTGGGACTGTAACAGCGACAGTACGTATTAGGGATATGAGTACGAGGAGGCAAATACAGAAAAGTTCATTTCATGGGCTCTGAGAAATAACCAGGAGCAACTATAAGACCCAAAAGAACCCCAAACCTTCACCAGAGGAAGATGGAGGAGGGGATACAATGGCCGACCAAAGAACAAGGAATGCCGCCAAAGGTAGAGGCAACAAATGGAGATGAAGGCAGCTCTATAAGACAGAAATGATATCTTCCCAGCCTTTACCTGAGATGGATTACAAAAAAGAAGTCAAATTGCCAACGTCAAACAAGGTTGCAGAAGTAAATGGGATTTTAAATGAGGTTCTTAAACACTCCAGGCCAAAAGCACAACAGTGGGTATTGTCTCTTTAATTCACATACAAGAATAAAGAAAACACCAGAAAATGGAAAAAAAAATAAATTAGTTGCACTCCTGAAACTGAACAAAGAGGAAAAAAAAAAAAAAGCTCTAGGCCTATATCTTTATCATGTACTCTCTATAAAGACCAAGAGATTAATACTGAACAGACACTACCTCCTCAGCCCAGACCCAGACGGGTTCAGACCAGGACGCTTTTATTGTGGCCAGGTCCTCAACCTAACTCAGTATATAGAGGATGGTTTTGTAAAACGACAAATCACCAGAGCAGTGTTCGTAAACCTAACATCTGCATACGACACTGAATCACAGAGGCCTACTTCTGAAGCTATCCAGAACCTGGAAAACCAAGACTATAGTGGATATAATCCAAAGCCTCATAGAAAACCACAAGTTTGATGTACGTGGATGGAACTAAAAGCATGGCTTATCACAGGACTCATTCCTGACACCATTGCTGTTCATTGTATATACTAATGATCAACCCTCACCACCACATTTCTCCAGATTCGAATATGCAGACGATTTATGTCTGGAACAGGTGACAATCAGGTCAAATGGGGTCATAAAACTGACCAGTACCTGCGAATGTGGATTAAAAAACTCTAACTATCGATCATTTTCTCCAATCATTCCCACTATCTCATAATTTAGACAATTCTAACTAGTTGGTGTCAATGAAAGAACGCTTCAATGGTTGGCTGTTTGACGTGATGAGTTATGAATGAATCAGCCATTGCTAGTCTACTGCAGGACAGAGGCCAGTTTTCATCACCACGCTGGCCACTGTGAATTGCAGATGGTGGGAGACTTTAGTCTGATCACGGGTACCACACTAACCTTGTATAGGTTGCCCTGACTAGTAAAACACGCACACACACACACACATATATATACATATATATATATATGCATATATATATATATATATATATATATATATATATATATACATATATATATATATATATGTATATATTGTATTAATATATATATATATATATATATATATATATATATATATATATATATATATATATATAGGTAACATGCATAAATTATATACCGGCATATATATATACATATATATATATATATATATATATATATATATATATATATATATATATATATATATATAGGCCTATGTATATATAAATATATATATATATATATATATATATATATATATATATATTATATATATATATATATATCATAAACATATTTATATATATTATATACATATTTTTGGGCTCAAGCCATGGCGTCCTGATGGAAGGTTCCTTCAGTAGCTTCCTTGGGTATATTTAACTACAGGGATATTCCCAGAGAATTAAACTACAGGTTATCACAGAATTCTAACTTCTGGTGCGAGTACTCTAAAGGTTTCCCTCTAGGATATCGTATATCAACAGGGGACGTATGTATTAACACGCCACATAGCTATCTGCACCCCATATAGAGTTAACACTTCGATATGGTAAGGTGGAGAATAACTGGGGAGCCGTTCCACAGTTACACTCGTCCGTGGCTGCTTTTGGTACTCGAAACGTTAACAAACGGGCGCCATTGCTAAATGACGTCACGTCCGTCCTCATCCTTGAGCCTGAAGCACCTTGCTTTGGTCGGATTTCCCTTTGTGCGATTTTCATCGACTTACATCGCCGGAAAGTTGAGTACCAGGTCCCAGTATTGTTTAAATAAGCTCTAACCGTAAAGTAACTTCTACTTTTCGTAAAATATTGTGTTTTGTGGCAGAGCTGTGCCGATCCCGGACGCGCCATTTTATGGCGTCGCTGTTCTTTTGCATGCCTTATTTAGCTAGCCAGAACAGCCTTATCCGGCCTCTTAACTAATTGATATTGTTAGTTATTTAGTCTTCATAGCTAGGAATTACTTATATCGTGTTTTAGCGCTCATCTACTCGATCGTCGTTCGACCCCATACTAGATCGCTAGCTTAGCCCCTAGGCTAGATAGCCTAGCACTTGTGTTCATGCATGATATATACCAGTGATCCTAGGTTAAATTATGAAGATTGTGGCATTATTAAACATACTGTTAACTGTGATGTAAGTGTTTTCGCCTTCGGGGACCATATAGGGGACCGGTTTGATTGCGTTCCTTTCCAACCTAACCTAAATGTAGGAACCCCTATATGCTCCCTAATCCCCTGCCTGCGGGCATCCCCTCTGTGTGGCCATGCTTCCCCTTCTATATAGGGGAATCTTGTCTACAATCAGAGTATTTATCGCTTCTCTGTCTACCCTAAGGGAATGGTCCCCCCTTAGGGTTGCGACCGAGAAATAAGGAACGGCTCTGCCCTTCCTCAATTGCATCTGGTTGGGTAACTCCTCCCTTCCTGCAACTTGCGATGTGTCTTTCAGCCTACCTAGCCTAGGAGTTAACCCTCCTTCTCTAGGTTAGGCTCTGGGGGCTAGTTCTGTACTTTTATAGTTTGAGACGGTACTCCTGTACCAATCTCATTCTGGTTACCTAACCTAGGTTAGGGAGCGTTCTCCCTCTCCTTGGTGGCCGTTCTTGTACAGAGCCTCCACTATGAAAGACCCCTCTTCTTCTCCCTCCCCACCTATCCCTTTGGTGTAGGCTTGCCTATACACATCTGTCCTTAGTCCTACAACTCCTCCCTTGGGTGGAGTGGTAGGGCTAACTTGTTCTCCTGCTGAGCTGGCCGCTCTGGTACACATACCCTTCATAGTGTTCTATGGGGATAGTCGCCGGCAGCAGTCCGGCCGGCGGGGGTTTCCCCCTCTTGAGTGCCCTCTAACCCTCCCTTGGGTTACCCCAGGCACCCGGCCGACTGCCGGCCCCCTGCCGCCGGATGCTATAAGTAACTACTCCTATCATAAGTGCACTCTCTCCGGAGGGATATGTGGTCTTACCCCTCCCATCCCTCCTTACCTTTCTCTCCATCTATCCTGGTGCCGGTCCCTTGCCGCCTCTCTCTACTGCCGGCGATACCGCCTTACCTCTGGTGACACTCTTTCATGAGATACCCTCCCCCCTCTAAGACGTCAGCCTTCCGTGTGCCGGAGGCTGCCGCCTTCCGTCGGCAAACAGCTGACATCCCACCCCTCCCTTTACCTAGCAACAGCTGGCCGACCTTCGGAGCCGGCCACCGGCATGCCGGGATTGATTGCCGGCGGTCTAGGTATACAACCATATACATATCCATCTTATGAATTGATCCAAGCTCACCAGGCCGTCAGCCTTCGGCTGCCGGAGCCGCCGCCTCCTGCCGGAGACCCGCCGCTATGCCGGCGGTCGCCACGATGGTATTATACTTTAGATACTCAATGTGTCTGTCTTGATGCCTTCCACCCTGCTGGACCGGCCTCCGGCCTTCCAGCGGTCTGCCGGCACCCTCCAGAGACGTTAAGGGACATGCACCCCTTCTCATACCTGCCGACAACATGCCGACAGTCATCATACTGCAGCCAGATGGCTTAGCCACTTCTATATATAGGTATTATCTTACCATCTAAATCTGTGGCTGTGCTGTCTGATTGCACATTACAATATTCCAGCATACTCTGTGTGTCTTAGTGCAGCCGATTGCCGGAACCTATATCTAATAAGGGGTCTCTCCTATTCCCCTTCTACCCCAGGGAGCTGAGTGGTCTCAGTCCCTGATACACCTCGCAGGCAATTTCTGTTAGGCTTAGCTTCTACCCACCACGGCTTATCCATATGGATTTCCGTTTTGTGACCTTCGGCCACAAAAGAAATTGCCTACTGATAAGGTTACGGTAACCGACTGGGCGGGATTCACAAGCATGTGTCTATCTACTTCCTTTCCCGCTCTCTACTCTCAGGCATTATAATACCTTATGAATCGTTTTAATGCTTAAAAACTTAGATTAAGTTACCTTAATTTTAGAGTAATGTAAGTCATTCTTATGCCTTCCATGTACTCATGATCTCTTTCTTTTACAGGAGGAGTATATGAAGTGTGAAAGCAACTTTTGCGGAGTGAAGCGCCCGGACTTCTACGGGCACAAGGCGTGCCGGACCCACGCCCCCTGCGCCGCCAAGAAAGGCGACCTGAAATACTGGGACCCGCAGCACTGTACAGTCTGCAAGAGTCGTCTGGTGGAAGCGTTCGACGATCCTCCTTCAGCGGAGGCAAGGAACAACGCTCGAGAGAAGCTACGCAAGTGGGTGCGTGGCTTCCAGAAGAACGCCACCGGACCGTATCTCGCCAACGAAGATTTGAGGGCCTTGCTGTTTCCAAAGGCATCTAAAGACTCCGTGGTCCCCAGTGATCCGATCCCCACCGTCCAGATCATGGTGGAACCTGATATTGTCATGGCCCAGTCCATGCATGAGTGTCACTTAGATTCCGACAACGTGGAACGTATGTCGGAAAGGACGGAGAGGAACCTCATGGGCGAGGAGCTCGACTATGAGGAAGATCAGGTGGAATACCCTGATTCGGAGCATGAGGTCGCTCCCAATCCTACTCCCGCATCGACTCCTGCACCGACTGAGGAACCTGTTCCTTCGACTTCTGCCACCCCGGACCCTCTTCCATCAGGCACTCAGGAGGTCTTCAAGATGCTTGAAGCCCTCATGGAAAGAAAACTTCGTGAGACCCACGAGCTATTCAGGTCTAACCTAGTTAGTTTTAAACAACCGAAACGGATTTCGGTTAAGGACCTCCCTTCTTACTCGGATACTAACCTATGGAGGTATGCCGAGCATATGCCGATCACGACTGGCAAGATCTTCATCAGTGAGAAGGTCGGCTCGATCTTGTTGGAAGAAGTGGAATTCTTCCCGAATTTCGAGGCTTATCCGGACTGTTACGTCCGGCTCAGGTCCGAACCAGCCTCAAAGGAAGAGACCGAACCGAAGGAAGTAATCGTGTTCGATCTTGCGAAGGCCCAGGCTATGCTAGCCAGTGCGGTGAAGAGTAGGGGTTTCACCAACTCCAAGATGCCGGCACTCAGTAAGAAGCACCCAACCTTCGTTGCGCCGAACGATGCGACCTTCCCCTTTATAGAAAAGGCTTTCACTGCGGTCTTGAAAGCAGTGGAAGAAGGGAAACCTTGCCCTGTAATGGAGGAGTGCAGACCCTTCTCCCTTACAAGTCAACCTTCACAGTGGGGAAGTTAGAGCCTGACGTAGCCGGTCGTCAGTTCAATGAGGACCTCCCAAGGCTAAATGATCACCTCCTTCGTAGGGAACAGGATACGAAGGAGAGGCTTGCCGCATCGCTGTCCCTCCAGGTACAGCTCGAACTTATGGCCGGAGACACTAGAATCCCGGACTTCTACATGGTCCTAGCCAAAACACATTTGGCAACGGTGACTAAGGACCTGTACAGCTTCACTAGGGCTCGCAGAGCCTGTCGTGAATTCGTGTTTGCCAGCGCGACGGTAAAACACGAGCCCCGGAGACTGATTTCCTCCAATATCTGGGGTAAATATCTCTTTCCCTCTTCCCTGGTGAAAGAGATTGCCGACAAGGCCGCCACGGAGAATAGGAACCTTCTCCACAAGTAGGGCATGTCAAGGAAAAGGAAATCCTCTCAGGACGATGGCCCTCAACCTAAGAAGAAGTCCCTGAAACCGAAACCCCAGCAACGTCAACAGAGACAGCAGTTTCCGGGTTCCATAACTCCCCAAGTGGCAGCACAGCCACAGCAGACCTTTCAGTTGGTCACCCAGCCGGTGGTGTCGCAGTCACCGGTCTTTACCCCTGCATTCGAGCAACATGCTACTACCTTTCGTCCCAGAGGTAGGGGCTCAAGCAGAGGTTCCGGCAGAGATTCGTCTCGCCGCCCCTCCAGAGGCAGAGGAGGAAGGGGAGCTAGCAGCCAAGGTGGCAAACCCTCGGGACACCAGAAGCAATGAAGTGCTTCCAGTGGGAGGAAGACTCCGCCAATTCCAGGATCGTTGGACCTTCGATCCCTGGGCACACAGCATCGTCAAGAAGGGACTAGGCTAGAGCTGGACGCAACCCCCCCCCCCCCAGCCTTCCAGCAATTCTTCCAACAGTCAACCCCCCTCCTGGAAGAATACGTCCTAGAACTCTTGAACAAGAAGGTGATCAGGAGAGTAAAGTCAACCAGGTTCCAAGGGAGACTATTTTGCGTTCCCAAGAAGGACTCCGACAAACTCAGAGTCATTCTAGACTTATCCCCCCTCAACAAGTTCATTGCGAACAACAAGTTCAAGATGCTGACTCTACAACAAATAAGGACCCTTCTGCCTCAAGGGGCCTACACAATCTCCATAGACCTGGCGGATGCCTACTGGCACGTTCCAATGAATCATCACGCTTCCTCCTACCTAGGATTTCGACTCCAAGGAAAAGTTACGCCTTCAGGGCCATGCCCTTGGGGCTCAACGTGGCTCCACGGATCTTCACCAAGCTGGCAGACGCCATCGTCCAACAGCTCCGCCTTCGCGGCGTCCAAGTGATGGCTTACCTAGACGACTGGCTGGTCTGGGCGACATCGCCCGAAGATTGTGTAAGAGCCTGCAACAAAGTCACCCAGTTCCTAGAATATCTGGGATTCAAAATAAACGCCGAGAAATCTCGCCTCTCTCCAGCTCAGAAGTTCCAATGGTTGGGAATCCATTGGGATCTTCAGTCACACCGCCTTTCCATCCCGCAGAAGAAAAGGAAGGAAATAGCAGGGTCTGTCAGAAGACTGCTGAAATCCAAACGGATCTCAAGACGACAGCAGGAACAAGTTCTAGGCTCTCTACAGTTCGCCTCTGTGACAAACCCAGTGCTTTGCGCACAGCTAAAGGATGCCGCGGGAGTCTGGAGACGTTCCGCATCCATCACTCGGAGAGACCTCAAGAGACGGCTCCCAAACAGACTTCGCTTACTATTAAAGCCGTGGTCGGAAGCAAAGACCCTGAAAAGGTCCATTCCTCTTCAACACCCGCCTCCATCGCTCAACATCCACACGGACGCTTCACTGGAGGGTTGGGGAGGTCACTCCCAACAATGACAGGTTCAGGGAACATGGTCTCCCCTATTCAAGGCGTTTCACATCAACATCTTGGAGGCCATGGCGGTTCTTCTCACCCTGAAGAAACTCTCCCCGCCTCCCTCGATCCACATCCGTTTGACTCTGGACAACTCGGTGGTAGTCAGATGTCTCAATCGTCAGGGCTCTAGATCGCCCCAGATAAATCAGGTACTTCTTCCAATCTTTCGTCTGGCAGAAAAGAAGAAATGGCACCTTTCTGCAGTTCACCTACAAGGATTCCGCAACGTGACGGCGGACGCTCTATCACGGACAAGCCCAATAGAGTCGGAATGGTCTCTAGACGCAAGATCATTCTCCTTCATCTCTCGCCAAGTCCCGGAACTTCAGATCGATCTCTTCGCAACGAGCGACAACAATCAACTTCCTCGATATGTGGCCCCGTACGAGGACCCCAAGGCAGAAGCAGTGAATGCCATGTCACTGGATTGGAACAGATGGTCCAGGATATACCTGATCCCTCCCCCCAACCTTCTGCTAAAAGTCCTCTCCAAACTGAGAACCTTCAAAGGGACAGCGGCCCTAGTGGCTCCCAAGTGGCCCCGGAGCAATTGGTACCCCCTGGTCCTGGAGATGCAGCCCACGCTGATCCCCCTCCCGGACCCAGTTCTCTCTCAGCAAGTACAGAAGTCGACTGGCTTCGCTTCATCACTGAAAGTCAGGG
>NC_090744.1:97663584-97668584 GCF_036898095.1 Palaemon carinicauda
AAGTAGTTGCCCTTCTGAAACTGAACAAAGATTAAAGAAACACAAAGAGCGATAGGTCTATATCATTATTATGTACTCTCTATAAACACTATGTGAGACTAATTATAAACAGAATTTCAAACACAGTAGACAACCTCCTCACCTCAGACCCAGCTGGGTTCATACCAGGACACTTTAGTTGTGGCCAGGTCCTCAACCTAACCCAGTATATAGAGGATAG
The DNA here is from genome assembly GCF_036898095.1 of Palaemon carinicauda. Classification (NCBI taxonomy): domain Eukaryota; kingdom Metazoa; phylum Arthropoda; class Malacostraca; order Decapoda; family Palaemonidae; genus Palaemon; species Palaemon carinicauda. The sequence continues at coordinate 97,663,805 of NC_090744.1, forward strand.
TATTGAACAGTGACACGTTACCAGAGCAGTGTTCATAGACCTAACAGCTGCATATTTGAATCACAGAGTCTACTTCTGAAATTATCCAAAACATTGAAGAACAAGGCTATAGTTGATATAATACGAAGCCTCATGGAAAACTGCAAATTTTATATAGATGGATGAATCTAAAAGCATGGCCTATCACAGGACTCGGTCCTTACACCACTGCTGTTCAATATATATACTAATGATTAACCCTACCCACCGAATTTCAGCAGATTCATCTATGCAGACGTTCTATGTCTGGCCACACAGGCCAACACCTTTCAAAAAAATTGAAACACGATTATCAGCCGCCCTGGAGCAGCGGGGCAGCGCTATGACAAGTGGTCCATGAATCCAAACCCACATAATACTCAAGTGTACACATTTCAACTGAGAAACAAAGAAGCTAAGTGCAAGCTCAAGATCCTCTCGTAACACTGGATAGAACTCTGTCAGTTGCCACCAATCTGCTAAAGCTCCCTGGATAAAACTGTCAGTTGCCACCCATCTGTTAAAGCTCCTTGGATAAAACTCTGTCAGTTGCCACCAATCTGCTAAAGCTCCCTGGATAAAACTGTCAGTTGCCACCCATCTGTTAAAGCTCCTTGGATAAAACTCTGTCAGTTGCCACCAATCTGCAAAAGCTCCCTGAATAAAACTCTGTCAGTTGCCACCAATCTGCTAAAGCTCCCTGGATAAAACTCTGTCAGTTGCCACCAATCTGCTAAAGCTCCCTGGATAAAACTCTGTCTGTTGCCACCAATCTGCTAAAGCTCCCTGGATAAAACTCTGTCAGTTGCCACCAATCTGCTAAAGCTCCCTGGATAAAACTCTGTCAGTTGCCACCAATCTGCTAAAGCTCCCTGGATAAAACTCTGTCAGTTGCCACCAATCTGCTAAAGTTCCCTGGATAGAACTCTGTTTGTTGCCACCAATCTGCTAAAGCTCCCTGAATAAAACTCTGTCAGTTGCCACCAATCTGCTAAAGCTCCCTGGATAAAACTCTGTCAGTTGCCACCAATCTGCTAAAGCTCCCTGGATAAAACTCTGTTGCCACCAATCTGCTAAAGCTCCCTGAATTAAACTCTGTCAGTTGCCACCAATCTGCTAAAGCTCCCTGGATAAAACTCTGTCAGTTGCCACCAATCTGCAAAAGCTCCCTGGATAAAACTCTGTCAGTTGCCACCAATCTGCAAAAGCTCCCTGGATAAAACTCTGTCAGTTGCCACCAATCTGCAAAAGCTCCCTGGATAGAACTCTGTCAGTTGCCACCAATCTGCAAAAGCTCCCTGGATAGAACTCTGTCAGTTGCCACCAATCTGCTAAAGCTCCCTGGATAAAACTCTGTCAGTTGCCACCAATCTGCTAAAGCTCCCTGGATAGAACTGTCAGTTACCACCAATCTGCTAAAGCTCCCTGGATAGAACTCTGTCAGTTGCCACCAATCTGCAAAAGCTCCCTGGATAGAACTCTGTCAGTTGCCACCAATCTGCTAAAGCTCCCTGGATAAAACTCTGTCAGTTGCCACCAATCCGCTAAAGTTCCCTGGATAGAACTCTGTCTGTTGCCACCAATCTGCTAAAGCTCCCTGAATAAAACTCTGTCAGTTGCCACCAATCTGCTAAAGCTCCCTGGATAAAACTCTGTCAGTTGCCACCAATCTGCAAAAGCTCCAGAAGAGGTAGTCTTCAAAAATGTTAATCAGAGTGTTCCTCCTTACCTCTACATCCGTGACATTTAAGGAATTTATTAGTTTTATTTTTTTTTTGCTGCTGTTGTTGTTTGGACAGACCTCATTTCTTCTTTAGACGTGTTTTAAGTAAACTGGATGAAAACAATGTGTTCTCATGTTGATGCTTAATATATACGTAGAGTGTTGTGGTAATTTTGCTGAGTGTGGCAATACGTATGACATACTGTTGAGTGAACCTAGAAACAATCAGAGGTTAAATAGGCCAGGTGAGATCTGTCAGGCGAATGCTGTATTATTCATGAATTTATATGATTTCTGGTTGCTGGGCACGGGTGGTTCCGGAATGGCAAGTGGCACTGGGATTAAAGTTCAGCCTTGAGGATAGGCAGTGTTAGAGAATGTGTAGATGTGAATGCCTTATACCTAATATTATAAGAGAAGGACGGGAAGATGAATGATTTTCTCGGGGAAACGGCTAGTGGCCACCGGTTTATAGTTGCAAGTGAAAGTGTAGTAATGATTTTTAAAAAAATGGCGGAACGGTGGAGGCGAGTTGTGTTGGGAAATTGTGCTGTAAACCCGGACAAGTAAAATCGAGAGATAAAGGAATATCTATTCCTACCCCTGTCCTGTCCAAAAAGCATGTATTGCCCGCAACCAGAGGGAGGTTATTAATGAGGTTGTGTAAAACTGATGTTGATCTGATTTTTTTTTCACTTTGGGTAATCTGTATTTTAGTTGCAGAGGTCATAAGAATAAATGAGTGGAATTATTTACATTGTATTGTGTACATTTTTACATGCAATATTTCGTTTTTTTTTTGTGCAAGATGTTATTTTTGGGGGTGATTTTTATATATATATATTATGTTGCATATCTGTTCAGTACATGCCATGCCTATTCCGGGTGGGAGTGTCCTCCATATATCATGGACTAGTGAGGCCGAGTGCGCACCTCCTCCAGGAGTGAGGAGCTTTAGGGGGGGATGACCTAATTCTTGTTTGAAGATATGTGTTATACGTCAAGGTAAATGAACTCTATAATCATGAGAATGCCACAAAACCTAACTATTCAGCATGTTGTTGTAGCAAGATTTCATCTTGCTTGTGAAGGGAGTTAGTTGCCTTTGTGCATTCAATTAGACAAGGCGCTCACCTGAGAGTGTCGGCTGTACAGTGTACTCACGAACCTTTTGTAATAAAGTGGAAAAAACCCATGTTCCGATGCCTCATTATCCGCTGACATGGAACATATGTACATTAATATATATATATATATATATATATATATATATATATATATATATATATATATATATATATATATATATATATATATCATTATATATCCGCTGACATGGAACATATGTACATTAATATATATATATATATATATATATATATATATATATATATATATATATATATATATATATATATATATCATTATATATACATATATATATATATATATATATATATATATATATATATATATATATATATATATACATGAATATACATGTGATGTATTCCTAAAGTAACCCCAGGATTTTCAAATAAACGTATAAACAATCTTAGAGAAAAACACATAATAAACGAAAATAAACACAGTCCAATGAAAAGAACAAGAACAATAATATCTATCCACATAGCCAGCAATAACCAAAGGAATAAGAAAGAAAACCAGAAGGAGAAAGGAAATTGTTAAAAAATGCAGTGGGGGGAGGGCAGGGGGGAGGGGGGGAGGGGGGAGGGGGGAGGTATATAGCGTCGGTGTGCTCCGAAAACAACTATTGTCTCGGCTCGATATTGGCACTGCTGAACACAGCTGGACTCGTAAACTGCCCTGCTAGGAAAAGACTTAGAAAAAATACTGCGTCTTCTGACATTCCATAAATAATACAATAAAGACCAAAGCGGCACAGGAGTCTCTCTCTTGAACCCTTTAGGTTTTCTTTTTTTTTTCTTTTTTTTTAGAGAGAGAGAGAGAGAGAGAAAGAGAAAGAGAGAGAGAGAGAGAGAGAGAGAGAGAGAGAGAGAGAGAGAGAGAGAGAAAGAGGAGTAAATATTATAGAAAATATATGACAAAAGCCGCGAGACATGGCTGCCATGATTATTATTATTACTAGTGTACCAGAGCCGTCAAAAATTACGTCTAAATCTTTACACAGGTATGCACATACATGCAAAGATTCAACCTTTCCCACTATCATCTCCTTTCTTAACTACAACCCTCTGGTACGGCAATTTGTGGGAGAGCATGGTTTCCGAGTGTACCTCTCAGGGTACCCCTCTCTCACAACGGTGACGGTATGACTACTCCTTCTACCCCTAAGCGTGACAATATAATATAATATAATATATATATATATATATATATATATATATATATATATATATATATATATATATATATATATATATATATTTATATATATATATATATTTATATATATATATATATATATATTTTATATATATATATATTTATATATATATATATATATATATATATATATATATATATATATATATATATATATATATACTTTCTTTTCATTAAATAGGGGAGATTACTAGCTTAGCTAACACTCAGGTTGGGTAAGCAGAATGCTACAAGTCCAAGGACTCCAGCCGTGAAAGTAGTCCAGTGAGGAAAGGAAACATTAGAATATCAAATAAAGTAAATATAAGTAGAAAAGAAAGTCTAAAAATATCTCAAGATCAGTAACAACGTTAAAATAGATCAGTCATATATAAACTATAAAACGAGATTCATGCCCAACCAAAAACAAAAATTAACTTTGAAGTTCCACCGATTCAACTGCCTGATAAGGAAGATCATTCCATAACCGGGTCATAGCTGGAATACAATTTCCCAATTACTGCGTCGTATTGTGTCAGTAAAGGAGAACTTATTCGGCATTTTGAATTTCCATAGAGATTAACAACCAGGTTAATTACAAAAGACCAATGAAAGGAAAATAAGAAAATTTAGAAGACTTATGCAGTGTTTTAATTTTCCATTCATGTTTCAAAGTTATAATTGCATATCTTA
>NC_090744.1:97688584-97693584 GCF_036898095.1 Palaemon carinicauda
CACGGCAGAGAGATGTCGGCGTTGACGGGCGGACCAGGCGTCAGACTGTCGAGTGAAGGCGTGCACCAGAGGCATGTGGTCTGTGCGAATGACGAAGGGCGTACCTTCTAAGAAATGGCGAAAGTGACGGACAGCCAAGTGCACCGCCAGCAATTCTCGATCGAAGGTAAAATAACCCGATTCTGCCTTGGACAGTTTTCTGCTGAAGAAGGCCAATGGGCGGGGCGAGCCTTTGACCACCTGCTCGAGTACTGCACCAATAGCGACGTCGCTGGCATCGGTGGAGAGAAGGAGAGGGGCGTGTGGGATAGGAAAAGTGAGAGCCGCAGCAGTTGATAGGGCCTTCTTTGCATTGCAGAAGGCCGCTTCTTGAAGGGGACCCCACTTCAAGTCCTTTGGCTTGCCCTTGAGGGAGGCGTAGAGGGGAGCAAGAGTGGCGGCAATGGCTGGCAGAAAGCGGTGATAATAGTTGATCATGCCCAAGAATTCCTGCAGAGCTTTGACGGTCGAGGGCGTGGGGAAATTCTGAACGGCTGCTACCTCCTCAGGGAGGGGATGGACTCCTTCAGGAGTGATACGGTGCCCTAAGAACGACACTTCGTTGGCGCCAAAGGTACACTTGTCGTACCGGACTACAAGGCCGTTTTGTTGCAGGCGGTCGAGCACGATGCGCAGGTGACGGAGGTGTTCCTCTTTTGAGGAGGAGAACACAAGTATGTCGTCCACATAACATACACAGAAAGGGAGGTCCCTTAAAATGCCATCCATGAGACGTTGAAACGTTGCCCCAGCATTACGAAGGCCAAAACAGGAGTAATTGAAGGTGTATGTGCCAAACGGAGTGGTGATGGCGGTCTTGGGGATGTCTTCTGGGTTCATAGGCACCTGATAATACCCCTTCAGGAGGTCGAGCGTAGAGAAAACCTTTGCTTTGTGCAGGTAGGAGGTTACATCGGCAATGTTTGGGAGGGGGTAGTGATCCGGTTCTGTTTGCATGTTCAGGCGCCTGTAATCCCCGCACGGACGGAGGGAGCCGTCTTTCTTCAGAACGATGTGTAAGGGTGACGACCATGGGCTGGAGGCCTTTTGGCAAAGGCCCATTTTCTCCATTTCGGCGAACGTCTGTTTGGCGGCTGCCAATCGTTCCGGTGCCAGACGTCTGAATTTTGCGAAGACTGGGGGTCCCGTCGTCTTGATATGGTGATAAATACCGTTCTTGGCAGGAACCGTGGGCGTTTGGCGAAGTTCTGGACGGAAAACTTCCGGGTACGACGTGAGGAGGTGGGCGTAGGCATCCGTGGGTGCGCTGATGTGGAGAGCGAGGTTAGAGGGGGCGGGTTGAAGATGTGTCGACAAGTACGAGTCTGCGTTGACCAATCGTCGGTGGGCGACATCGACCAGAAGGTGGAAATGAGAGAGGAAATCCGCACCGAGGATTGGCATTGTAACGTCAGCAACGAGAAACTCCCAATTGAATTTACCGTTTCCGAACGATAATGTGAGGCTCTCGTAACCGTAGGTAGGTATCGCAGATCCGTTGGCAGCTACCAAGCGGACGTCGGCAGATGTAGACAGACTACGTTGTGCCTTGAGGAGTTTCCTTGGCAAAAGAGAACGACAAGCACCCGTGTCTACCAAAAATCGCACGCCCGTTCCTGCATCCTGTAAAAAGAAAAGATTAGAAACATGGGAGGCCACCGCCACAAGCGATGGCCTACTTACACGTTTTTTGGCCACTGACAATCTTTGGCACATTTCTTCGCGGTTGCCCCGAATCTGAAGTGGTAGTAGCAAAAATGCCGTGGATGGGAGGTAGTAAGTGGCTGTAGAAGTCGTTCGTTGGGGCGCGAGCGATTGGTGGGTGGTGGGCGGCTTTGTCGCCGCTTCGGCACGTCACGGGGTTGGCGTGTATGTCCTACGGCATTCATGTCAGCTTCGGTTGACGTTGAATAGGCATCCTCGTCGTCAGGGGTGGAGGCGTTGATGGAGGTCTTGAAGTGGCTGTCCATAAGGGCGTCGGCTTTGGTCATCAAGTCCTTTATGGGTAAACTATCGACATCGGGTATGGCAGCGCGCACAGGTTCAGGTAAACGGCGTATCCAAAGGGCACGGAGTAGGTTCACCTCACGAGGAGAGCCGTCTGCGGTAGGTTGAAGGCGAGCGATACTGGTCATTTCCCTGAGGGCAAGCGAAGCCCTTTGGTCCCCCAACGGTTGTTGCGAGAGCTGAAAAAGCTTTGCTATACGGGCGGCTGGCGACGGCGAGTACTGCTGCAGAAGGTATGATTTGAGGTCGTCATACGCTATTGGGGTGTCTCCTTGTTCACAAAGCCAGTCGGATATTTCTGGGAAGGTGTCCTCGGGTATCGCCGCGAGAACATAATCCGCTTTGGTGGTTGAGCGAGTCACGCCCCTGATACGAAACTGGACTTCTGCTCGCTGAAACCAAGCAAACGCCTCTCCGCTGGCAAACGATGAAAGTTTGAATGGAGCGGCCGCAGCACCAACTGCCGTAGAGTCCGCCATAGTACCAACGATGAAGGGGCGAGGGGGTGGGGGTGGAAGGCGGTGGGAGCGAGTCGACTTCCGGGGTCACCAATGTGACGGGCCGAGAGAGGAGTTGTGAAATCAAAGGCAGATTGGAAACGACTGAGTTATATTGTTGTGGAACACTCTCCTTATATACAAAACCTCAAGGCAACAGGACATGACAAGTTCACAAGACAGACAATATCACAGATGAAAAACCAGACAGGAATTTTCCTGTTCGTTTTAGTGCGAGGGAGGAGCGAAGATACAAGCATAATATATACAAAAGGAATTATGTACAATTGTGTGAAACACGGTTGGTACAAATCTGTTAAAAGGTTAAGTTACATACTTATTATCCAGGATTAATCGATAATTAATATGTAATTAATATTAGAACTGCATTGTTAAATATCATATTGAAATGATTAATAATAGAAACGATGTTTTCTATCTAATATCAAACACTTGATCACTTGACAATAGTTTTCAACATTAAAGTTCCTATTGAATGTGACCATTAAAATATATATATACATATATGTGTTTGTGCATATAATATGCTACGAATATGTATATAAACATATATATATATATATATATATATATATATATATATTATATATATATATATATATATATATATATAAATATATATATATATATATATATATATATATGATAATTATAATACTGCTTCACTTATCTGGTGTCAGCACATCACAGGGGTATACAGACATATATATATATATATATATATATATATATATATATATATATATATATATATATATATATATATATATATACATATACATATATATACATATATATTATATGAATATATATATATATATATATATATATATATATATATATATACACACACACACATATGTATATATATATCATATATATATATATATATATATATATATATATATATATATATATATATATATATATATATATATATACATAATACACACATATATATATATATACACAGACACACATATATATACATATATATATATATATATATACATATATATATATATATATATATATATATATATATATATATATATATATATATATTTACACGAATGTTAATCCATAAGGTAACTAATTCCAACTCCACACACCAATACAGCCCAAGCTACTGCAAGACAGTGGTTGGTGAAAGAATAAACCCTGAGCCTATTGACAATATGAAGATAATCACCCCCAATATCGAAGGTCTTAGCAGCAGCAAAGCAAAGATTCTGACAGAGCTACAGGCAGCTATCTAATAATTACAATAAAATTCCTGAATAAGCAAACCTATCTATTGATACCGCTCAGCAAACTAATGGAAGTGCTATCTTTGTCAAAGACAGGTTACTAGTAATGAGTAATGCTAAAATTGAACATGGTTCCACTGAAATCCTTAAGGTGGTGACAGAACACCTGAACATCATATCCATATACAAACGTCCCAGTGAACCATTTGAATGGCCAACTACATTAGAACGTCAAGGGAAAATGAATTTAATCACTAAGGATTTTAACAGCCACAGTACGAATTGGGGATATGAGTACGAGGAGGAAAATACAGAAAAGTTCATTTCATGGGTTCTTGAGAAATAACCATGAGGAACTATAAGACCCAAAAGAACCCTAAACCTTCACCAGCGGAAGATGGAGGAAGGGATACAATGGCCGACCAAAGACCAAGGAATGCCGCAAAAGGAAGAGGCAACAAATGGAGGGGAAGGCAGCCCTATAAGACAGAAATGATATCTTCCCACCCTTTCTTTCTCTTAGATGAACTAAAAAAAAAAAAAAAGTCAAATTGCTAACGTCAACCAAGGTTGCAGGAGTAAATGAGATTTTAAATGAGTTTCATAAACACCCGAGGCCAAAAGCACAACAGTGGGTGTTGTCTCTTTAATTCACTTACAAGAATAAAGAAAACAACAGATAATGGAAAAAAAAAACTAAATTAGTTGCACTCCTGAAACTCAACAAAGATTAATACACTCTTTTTTATTATGCACTCTCTATAAAGACCGAGAGATTAATACTGAACAGAATTTCAAACAGTAGACAACCTCCTCACCCCAGACTCAGTTGGGTTCAGACCAGGACGCTTTTGCTGTGGCCAGGCCCTCAACCTAACTTAGTATATAGAGGATGGTATTGAACAACGACAAATCACCAGAGCAGTGTTCGTAAACTTTACAGCTGCATACGACCCTGAATCACAGAGGCCTACTTCTGAAGCTATCCAGAACATTGAAAAACAAGACTATAGTGGATATAATCCAAAGCCTCATAAAAAACCGCAAATTTGATGCACATGGATGGCACTAAAAGCATGGCTTATCACAGGGCTCATTCCTGACACCAATGCTATTCAATATATATACACTAATGATCAACGCTCCCCACCAGATTTCTGCAGATTCATCTATGCAGACGATCTAT
>NC_090744.1:97698584-97703584 GCF_036898095.1 Palaemon carinicauda
AAAGAAGTGTCTAATCCTTGTTTTTGTGGAGAGTGAGTTTTCGAAGCTGTCTTTGCCATGATGTTTCTCCCCGGAGTTGCACGCCAGCTGTTGTTGTTCTCAATGTTGTTGTTGTTGTTGTTTTTTCCGAGACAAAACTGCGTTAGAGCCTCCATATTTGTTGACACTCTCCGCACGACTTTACATCAGCTGGATGGAGGCAAATTGGGTTGTGTTAGAATTCTTCACCCACAGGAGAATTCAAGAGAGAGCGGGCACGTTTTAGTTAAAGGGGAAGGGGGAGGGGGAGAGAGGTGGATGTGAGGGAAGGGGAGAAGGGGTGTGGGGTAACCAAAAGCCTTTTCCCTAACCCTGTCGTCCTTTGGTCTTGCTAAAACGTCTCTTGCAAGAGAAACACAACGAAAACACAAAAACAATTATGGGACGTAAATTCGAAAGAATTTTCTTTTTTTTATGTAAGAAACGTTGCGTTTATTTTATTATTCTCTGCTCCTTTTGGTCTTCAGTTTCTTTATTTTATCGTCCACTTTATTCTGTTATTTTGGAAGTTTCTACCCTCGAGAAATTATTAAATTTTTCTGTACGGGTGTATATATATTTCACGGTTTTTATTCTTTTTAGCTCAGACCCACATAATTTACGTGACTGAAGTGCTAAGGAGCTATGGGATCATGTACGAAGATTTGTCTATATTTTTTGTCGTTTGTTTTTTTGTTAATATGAGCTAATGCATACACATGCACACATTTCATACACATACATATATACAGTTTATATATATATATATATATATATATATATATATATATATACATATATATATATATATATATATATATATATATATATATATATATATATATATATATATACATATATATATATATATATATATATATATATATATATATGTATATATATATATATATATATATATATATATATATATATATATATATATATATATATATATATTTACAATATATATATACATATATACACACACATATATGTATATATGCATATATATATATATATATATATATATATATATACGTGTGTGTGTGTGTATGTGTGCACGCGCATGAGCGCATTTTCAGAGTAAACCTGTGATTTTCAAATATACTTACAAACAATCTTAAAGAAAACCGCCTAATAAACGAAATTAACACAGTGCAATAACCAGAACAAGAACAATAATATCTAATCGCATAGCCAGCAATAACCAATGGAATAAGAAAGAAATCCAAGAGAAAGGAAATTGTTAAAAAATGCAGTGGGGGGGGGGAGGGGAGAGGAAAATAGCAGCGGTGTGCTCCGAAAACAACTATTGTCTCGGCTTGATATTGGCACTGCTGAACACAGCTGGACTCGTAAACTGCCCTGCTAGGAAAAGACTTAGAAAAAATACTGCGTCTTCTGACGTTCCATAAATAATACAATAAAGACCAAAGCGGCACAGGAGTCTCTCTCTTGAACCCTTTAGTTTTTTTTCTTTTTTTTTTTTTTTTTTTTTTTGAGAGAGAGAGAGAGAGAGAGAGAGAGAGAGAGAGAGAGAGAGAGAGAGAGAGAGAGAGAGAGAGAGAGAGAGGAGTAAATATTAAAAAAAATCTATTGGACAAAATTCGCGAGACGTGGCTACCCTGAGTATTATTATTACTGGTGTACTCGAGCCGTTAAATATTACGTCTAAATCTTTAGACAGGTATGCACACACACACAAGCACACACGCACAGATTCAACCCTTCCCTCTACCCCTCCTTTCTTAACTACAACCCTCTGGTACGGCAATTTGTGGGAGAGGGTGGTTCCGAGTGTACCTCTCAGGGTACTCCTCTCTCACAACGGTATGACTACTTCTCTTCCCCTGAGGGTGACAGTGTATATATACATATATATATGCATATATATGCATATACACGTATATATATATATATATATGTATATATATATATATATATATATATATATATATATATATAATTTATATATATATATATATATATATATATATATATATATATAAATATATATATATATATATATATATATATATATATATATATATATATATATATATATATATATATACACTTGCTTTACATTAAATAGGGGAGATTACTAGCTTAGCTAACCCACAGGTTGGGTAAGCAGAATGCTAAAAGTCCAAGGATGCAAGCAGTTAAAGTAGCCAAGTGAGGAATAGAAACATGGAAATAGAAAAGTATATATAAGTAGAATAAAAGTCTAAAATATCTCAAGATCAGTAACATTGTTAAAATAGATCAGCCATATATAAACTATAAAACGAGACTCATGCCAGAAAAAAAAAATGAACTTTTGAAGTTTCACCGATTCAACTGCCCGATTAGGAACATCATTTCCTAATCTCGTCATGACTGGAATAAAATTTCCTGAGTACTGCGTCGTATTGTGCCTGTAAAGGAGAACCTCCTCGGTATTTTGGATTTTCACAAAGATTGAAAACCAAGGAAAATGAAAAAAAATTGAGACTTATGTAGTGATTTAATTTTCTATTTATATTTCTATGTTATTATTCCATTTCTTAATCTCCACTTCAGTCTTCCAATTGCTCGAATTGTTATTGTCAAAGACAAAGAAAAATATATGGGGAAAACTCAAACTTAGGCCGGAGCATTTATCACATGCACTCTAATCTGACTCAAAAAACAAAGTTTGCAATTATGTTCATTATTTTCTCATTTTTAGTGGAATGCAGAAGTTTATCATCATTATAGTCAAATAAGTTCACATTTTTCACTTTAGTACCAGAGATCTTCACAATCTTTGGAAACATGGGCAAATGTGCTTTTTACAGCACAATATTATGAAGCAAATTAACACATTTTTCCTTTTCTGATAAAATACCAACTTTTCAATACAAAACTAAAAAGGGCATGTAAGGAAAAAAGATATCGAACTGATTTACATTTGTATCAGGCATTTTTTAACAACTCGTAAATGCAGGATTCATAATTTGACGATAAAAAAAGCAAACCCCACACCCTTGAATCTTACTGTCAGATTGTCTCGATACTACAAACTTTTTCCTTTCTAAATCTTACAACTCTACTCTTGCACAGGAAGGGTATTCAAACTAACGAAAATCCTTAAATCTATATTTACTAAAACTAATCCGAACATTGAAAAACCTCAAACAACGCTTAAATGTAAAACATACGAAAAATAATGACTATAACCTAACAAAATCACCAAATGGAATACTGTACAGTCACTCAAGTTGATGGATGTCCGGGTGTTTGAGAGATTTCCATTTCACCTACTTCTGGACGACAGGTGTATGGGAGCGCGAAACCGGTCAAATATTCAACTACCTATTGGTACTACCAGACACCTGTCGTCCAGAAACGGGTGAAATGGAAATCTCTCTAAAAAACCCGGACATCCATCAACTTATATGAGTGACTACATATAGACTGGAACATCTATACAGCGTTTTCACCAGTTCCGTTGCCCGATGGAAAACTCCAGTCGGTCAGTTGGCCAGGGTAGTCAATTACACTTTCGATATCAGTTCCAGGTCATCGTTATGAAACAATCTCGAACAGATTTAATAGATTTGAGAACAAAAACTTCAGAAGAATATTGGCAGTTGAATGAAAGGACAGGATAAGAAATGAAACTGTAATGAGATTACTCGAGTGCCATATGTGGATGAGATCATGTCGAGGGGTAGATGGAGAGGATTGGGCATGCTCTTCGCACTTCCCAAGAGAGATTAGTTCACCAAACATTTAACTGGGCTCCACAAGGTACTAGAAGAGTTGAAAGTCCCAAGCCTACATGGCTAAAGACTATGAATTGTGAAATAGATGATGATGAATGAAGGGGTATTAAGTTAAAAGCGCAGGACAGAGACGACTGGCGAAATCAAACCGAGGCCCTTTGCGTCATTAGGCGTAAGAAGATATGGTGATAAATAATTTTCATTCCCGTCTAATTTGAAAATGAGCATTCACAAGAGGCGGAAAAAGAACTGCTCTGACAGAAATATGAGGACAAGGTAGGAAGTGATATTGATGATAAAAAATATAACACTTTCATTATGACAGTATTAAATAAAACCATTCAAAAATAATGTCCTTCTTTTGAGACAATCAAAGTAAAAAAAACAAAAGCTTAAGACATTCACTTCAGTGTTCAACTATCTGATTTCAGGGTAAACAAATAAACCTTCCATTATTCTAACAGTCTTACTCCCTACACAAAGACATTTCATTAACTACCTCTTTCTCTCGCTTGCTTTCCCTCTCTTCCTCTCTGAAGGATTTAGAAAAGCAAAGTGAAAAGAAAGGTAAATATCAAGACTTTACAAATTGTGTCTGAAAGTTCATCAAGTTATAATGAAAAACAATGTCTTTCTTCATCTTTGTTTTTTTTAACATTAAAAAATTTCGCATATTTAAGTGAAGTTTATCAACAGGGAAAATAATAAAGCTTATGATACAGGGTTAATATTATCAAAAAGGTGAAAATTACGGTAATTAGGCAAAAGATTGAAAGATAATGTAGTTTCCTTAATTAGGCATAAGAACTGTATAAGACTTTTACTAGGGAGAAATAAACACTGACAGAACATTATCACAAAAATTAGTAATTTACATTGAAATGTATATTTATTTAATTAGTATTTAGTTTTATATATCGTATTTCTTCAATAATTTTTAATTATCATCCATTTTTATGCCATAATTACTTAATTTAAATGCTAGAAAGTTATAATATCCTTTTCTGGTTACGGCTATTTTTTCCCATGCCTACATATACACCAAATAATCTGGCCTATATTTTACACATTCACCTCTTCCTTCATACACATAACGGCAATAAGAGAGACGAAAAATTCTTCTTTACTCAGGGGTTATCTATTGTAGTGCAATTGTTCAGTGACTACTTTCTTCTTTGTAAGGGTACAAGAGAAGCTTTAGTCATGGTAAGCAACTCGTCTAGAAGGACA
>NC_090744.1:97713584-97728584 GCF_036898095.1 Palaemon carinicauda
GGTTGCTAATGACTGAGCGGATAGACCTATACACTCCCCGTAACCCCCCATCCTTAGGTCACAACGATGCTGAGGCTGTAGCGACCAAAGAATCTAACTATACTCAATTTTTTTAATGAGACATATTTGCACTGACTCGCAGCGGTACCCTTTTACCTCGGAAGAGCTTCCACATATCTCATTGGTTAGTATTATCTTGTTCAACCAATCAGCGATCAGGATACTTTTCCGAGCTAAAAGGACACCCCTGCGAGTCGGTGCAAATCTGCCTCACTAAAAAGAATTGACTGTAGTTTGAGTGGGACTCTAACCCCAGTCTGGCGTTCGCCAGTGAGGGACGTTACCACACACACACACACATATATATATATATATATATATATATATATATATATATATATATATACACACACATATATATATATATACATATATATACACATTTTCACTGACTTATGAATCATGTAAGGACATATGTTACATAAGCATTGAGTTGAAATACAATAAATAGCCGTACGCCTAGTGTCGCTTCCATAAGGGACAAGAAATTACTAAATTAATCTTGTTTAGGAAGGCAACTCAGAGAGAGAGAGAGAGAGAGAGAGAGAGAGAGAGAGAGAGAGAGAGAGAGAGAGAGAGAGAGAGGTGCATTTGTAACTGGAAGTCGCACTCTCTTAAATCGAGTAATTTACTGCAGATCATTGATGAATGTTTGCTATAAGCAATAATGTACTATTTTAGTAATTCGAGATTTTCTAGTTTAAGATTTTTCTTAGGAAATTTTTGAATGGCTCAGTTTTTAAAATATATGTTTAATATATATATATATATATATATATATATATATATATGTGTGTGTGTGTGTGTATGTGTGTATATATGTGTGTATGTATGTTTATATATATATATATATATATATATATATATATATATATATATATATATATATATATATATATATATATAGATATATATAATATGTATATATATGTGTATAATGATATGATACAAATGTAAAAATATCCACATACGCATATATATATATATATATATATATATATATATATATATATATGTTTGTATATATATACTGTATATATGTGTATAAAATGTGTGCATGTGTATGCAATAGCTCATATTAACAAACAAACAAAAGACAAAAAATATAAACAAATCTTCGTACATGATCCCATAGCTCCTTAGCACTTCAGTCACGTAAATTATGTGGGTCTGAGCGAAAGAGAATAAAAACCGTGAAATATATATACACCTGTACAGAAAAATTTAATAATTTCTCCAGGGTAGAAACTTCCAAAATAACAGAATAAAGTACATGATAAAATAGAGAAACTGAAGACCAAAAGGAGCAGAGAATAATAAAATAAACACAACGTTTCTTACATAAAAAAAGAAAAAAATTCTTTCGAATATACGTCCCATAATTGTTTTGCTGTTTTCGTTGTGTTTCTCTTGCAAGAGACGTTTTAGCAAGACCAGGGGACGACAGGGTTAGGGAAAAGGCTTTAGGTTATCCCCCTTCCCCCATCCCCCTACCCTCACATCCACCTCGCCCCCCCTCCCCCTCCCCCCTTTAACTAAAACGTGCCCGCTCTCTCTTGAATTCTCCTGTGGGAGAAGAATTCTAACACAACCCAATTTGCCTCCATCCAGCTGATGTAAAGTCGTGCGGAGAGTGTCAACAAATATGGAGGCTCTAACACAGTTTTGTCTCGGAAAAACAACAACAACAACAACAACAACATTGAGAACAACAACAGCTGGCGTGCAGCTCCGGGGAGAAACATCATAGGAAAGACAGCTTCGAAAACTCACTCTCCACAAAAACAAGGTTTAGACTTCTTTGTTTGTCTTGCGCTAATAATTCGGAGAGGAGAAATATTTTGTCAACAACTACATTAACAGTGATAGTAGTTATCATTGCCTAAGTGATTTTTACACACACTTAGGAAAGATAAAAAATACTAAGATTACGAAATATGAGTTTGCATTTTTGATAAAACGGAAACTTAGAATTGACGTAGAAGGATGATAATTAAAAATTATTGAAGAAATGCGATTTAAAAAACTAAATATTAATTTAGTAAATATACATTTATATGTAAATTTTTAATTTTTGTGATTATGTTTTGTCAGTGTTTATTTCTCATTAATAAATGTCTTGTGCCCAAAGGTATCATGTCCAATTAACTAAATTACATTCTCCTTTTGACCTTTGCCTAATTAACGTAAATTATTACCTTCCTGATAATATTAATCCAGTATCATAAGCTTATATCCCCTGTTGATCAATTTCACTGAAATATGTGAAAGTTTTGAATCTTAAACAAATGAAGAAAGACGTTGTTTTTCATCATAACTTTATGAACTTTCAGACAAAAATTTGTAAAGGCTCGTTATTAAAGTTTCTTTACAGTTTGCTTTGCCAAATCCTTCAGAGAGCAAGAGAGGGAGAGCAAGCGAAAGAAAGAACTAGTTTAAGTAATGATCGTTTGCAGGGAGTAAGACTGTTGGAATAATGGAAGGTTTGTTATTTATTTATCTGGAAAATAGATAGTTGAACATTGTAGTGGATGTCTTAAGCTTTTTTTTTTTTTTTACTTTGTCTTAAAAGAAAGGAATTATTTCTGGATGGTTTGATTTAAAACTTTCATAATGGAAGTGTTATTTTATTTATCACCAATAGCACTTCCTCCCTTTTCCTCATATTTCAGCCAGAGTCGTTCCTTTCCGCCTCTTGTGAATGCTGATTTTCGAATTAGACGGGAATGAAAATTATTCATCCCCATCTCTTACGCATATTGACGCAAAGGGTCTCGGTTTGGTTTCGCCAGTCGTCTGTGTCCTGAGCTTTTAATCTAATACCCCTCCATTTATCATCATCTACTTCACGCTTCATAGTCTTTAGCCATATAGGCTTGGGACTTCCAACTCTTCTACTACCTTGTAGAGCCCAGTTAAATGTTTGGTGAAGTAATCTCTCTTTCGGAGTGCGAAGAGCATGCCTTAACTATCTCCATCTAACCCTCATCATGATCTCATCCACATATGGCACTCGAGCAATCTCTCTTATAGTTTCATTTCTATTCCTGTTCTTTCATTTAACTCTCAATATTCTTCTGAGGACTTTGTTCTCAAATCTAACAAATCTGTTGGAGATTGTTTCATAACGATCACCTGGAACTGAAACCGAAAGTGTAATTGACTGCCTGTCGAACTGATCGACTGGAGTTCTCCATAGCCCAACGGAGCTGTGGAAAAAAACGCCATTTAGATGTGCCAGTCTATATGTACAGTATTCCATTTGATGATTTTGTTAGGTTTTAGTCATTATTTTTCGCATTTTTAAGTTTTAAGCGTTGCTGGATTTTTTTTTCAAGGATAGTTTTAGTTTTAGCAAAAATAGATTTAACGATTTAAGTTAGTTTGAATACCCTACCTCTGCAAGAGTCCAGTTGTAAGATTGAGACGGTAGAAAGTTTGTGTTATCGAGACAATTTGACAGTAAAATTCAAGGGTTTTGGGTGTTGCTTTTTTTTTTTCATTCCGCCATATTATAAATCCTATCTTTGCGAATTGTTGAAAAGATACCTGATGCTATGCAAATCAGTTCGTTATCTCTCTTCCTTATATTCCCTTTATATTTTTGTTTAGAATAAATTGGTATTTAATCAGAACAGGAGAAATGTGTTATTATATCTCATGCCATGGTATTTGTGCTGGCTGTGCAAAGTACACGTGCCCTTGTTTCCAAAGACTGTGATGATCTCTGGAACTGAAGTGAAAAATATCAACTTATTTGACTAAAATGATGATAAACTTCTGCATTCCACTAAAAATGAGAAAATTATGAACATAATTACAAACTTTGTCTTCTGAGTCAGATAAGAGCGCATGTGATAAATGCTCCGACCTAAGTTTAAGTTTACCCCATATATTTTTCTTTGTCTTTGACAATAACAATTCAAGCAATTGGAAGATTGAACTGGAGATTAAGAAATGCAA
Source organism: Palaemon carinicauda (assembly GCF_036898095.1). Taxonomy (NCBI): domain Eukaryota; kingdom Metazoa; phylum Arthropoda; class Malacostraca; order Decapoda; family Palaemonidae; genus Palaemon; species Palaemon carinicauda. The sequence goes on from NC_090744.1 coordinate 97,717,608, forward strand.
TTATAACTTAGAAATATAAATGAAAAATTAAAACACTGCATAAGTCTTCTAAATTTTCTTATTTTCCTTTCATTGGTCTTTTGTAATTAACTTGGTTTTCAATCTCTGAGGAAATCCAAATTACCGAGTAGGTTCTCTTTTACTGGCACAATACGACGCAGTACTTGGGAAATTTTATTCCAGCTATGACCAGGTTATGGAATGATCTTCCTAATCAGGCAGTTGAATCGGTGGAACTTCAAAAGTCTCGTTGCATAGTTCATATATGACATCTGTTTTAACATTGTTACTGATCTTGAGATATCTTTAGGCTTTCTATTCTACTTATATATACTTTATTTGTTATTCCCATGTTTCCTTTCCTCACTGGGTTACTTTCACGGCTGGAGCCCATGGACTTGTAGCATTATGCTTACCCAACCTGGGTGTTAACGAAGCTAGTAATATTCTCTATATAATAAAGAGCAAGTGTCTTAATATATATATACTGTATATATATATATATATATATATATATATATATATATATATATATATATATTCATTAATATATATATATATATATATATATTCATATATGTATATACATATATATATATATGTATATATATACATATATATATGCATATATATATATATATATATATATATATATATATATATATATACACTGTCACACTCAGGGGAAGAGAAGTAGTCATACCGTTGTGAGAGAGGGGTACCCTTAGAGGTACACTCGGAAACCACACTCTTCCACAAATTGCCGTACCAGAGGTTTGTAGTTAAGAAAGGAGGTGGTAGTGGGAAGGGTTGAATCTGTGCGTGTGCGCGCATACCTTTATAAGGATTTAGACGTAATATTTGACGGATCGGGTACACTAGTAATAATAATAATCATGGCAGCCATGTTTCGCGGCCTTTGTCTAATAGATTTTTTTTTCTAATATTTAGTCCTCTCTCTCTCTCTCTCTCTCTCTCTCTCTCTCTCTCTCTCTCTCTCTCTCTCTCTCTCTCAAAGAATGAAATCCTAAAAGGGTTCAAGAGAGAGACTCCTGTGCCGCTTTGGTCTTTATTGTATTATTCATGGAACGTCAGAAGACGCAGTATTTTTTCTAAGTCTTTTCCTAGCAGGGCAGTTTACGAGTCCAGCTGTGTTCAGCAGTGCCAATATCAAGCCGAGACAATAGTTGTTTTCGGAGCACACCGACACTATATACCTCCCCCTCCCCCTATATATATATATATATATATATATATATATATATATATATATATATATATATATATATATATATTATATACATATATATGTATGTATGTGTGTATGTATATAATTTACAGATATCTTTCATATATATATATATATATATATATATATATATATATATATATATATATATATATATATATATGTACATTATATATACATATATATATATATATATATATATATATATATATACATATATATATAAATGTATATATATATATATACATATATATGCACATCATACATATATTTATATACATATATATACTTGACTGTTAATCAACAAGGCAACTAATTCTAACTCTACACACTAATACAGCCCAAGCTACTACAAGAAAGCGGGTGGTGAAAGAATAAACTCTCGGGCCCCTGACAGCAAGAAGATAATCAGCTACAATATCGAAGGCCTTAGCAGAAGCAAAACAAAGATTCTGACAGAGCTACAAGCAGCTATCTAATAATTACAATAAAATTCCTGAATAAGCAAACCTAGCTATTGATATCGCTCAGCAAACTAATGGAGGTGCTATCTGTGTCAGAGACAGGTCAATAGTAATGAGTAATGATAAAATTGAACATGGTTCCATAAAAATCCTTAAGGTGGAGACAGAACACTTGAACATCATCTCCATATACAAACTTCCTAATGAATCATTTGAGTGGCCCCCTACATTCGCACGTCAAGGGAAAATGAATTTAATCACTTGGAACTTTAACAGCCACAGTATGAATTTAGAATATGAGTACGAGAATGCAAATGCAGAAAAACGTTATTTCATGGGTTCTGAGCAATAACCATGAGGAACTATAGGACCCAAAAGACCCGTAAGTCTTCACCAGCGGAAGATGGAGGAAGGGATACAATAGCCGACCAAAGAACAAGGAATGCCGCCAAAGGAAGTGGCAACAAATGGAGATGGAGGCAGCTCTATAAGACAGAAACGACATCTTCCCAGACTTTACCTTATATGGACTACAAAAAAGAAGTCAAATTGCTCACATCAAACAAGGTTGCTGGAGTAAATGGGATTTTAAATGAGTTTCATAAACACCCGAGGCCAAAAGCACAACAGTGGGTATTGTTTCTTTAATTCACGTACAAGAATAAAGAAAACACCAGAAAATTGAAAAAAAAAAAACTAAATTACTTGCACTCCTGAAACTGAACAAAGATTAAAAAACCCAAAAGAGCTATAGGCCTATATCTCTATTATGCACTCTATAAAGACCGAGAGATTATTACTGAACAGAATTTCAAACACTAGACAACCTCCTCATCCCAGACCCAGCTGGGTTCAGACCAGGACGCTTTTATAGTGGCCAGGTCCTCAACCTAACCCAGTATATAGAGGATGGTATTGAACAACGATAAATCACCAGAGCACTGTTCGTAAACCTAACAGCTGCATACGACACTGTGAATCACAGAGGCCTACTTCTGAAGCAATCCAGAACATTGAAAAACAAGACTAATAATGGATACAATCCGAAGCCTCATAGAAAATCGCAAATTTGATGTACATGGATGGCACTAAAAGCATGGCCTATCACAGGATCATTCCTGACACCGCTACTGTTCATTGTATATACTAATGATCAACGCTCCCCACCAAATTTCTGTAGATTCGTCTATGCAGACGATCTATGTCTAGAACAGGTGACAATCAGGTCAAATGGGGTCTTAAAACTGACCAGTCCTACGAATGTGGAGAAAATACCCAGACTATCGATCATATTCTCCAATGAAGCCCACTATCTTATAATTTGGACAATTCTCACTAGTTAGTGCCAATGAAAGAACGCTTCATTGGTTGGCTGTTTGACGTGATGAGTTATGAATGAATCAGCCATTGATTGTCTACTGCAGGACAAAGACCTCAGACATGTCCTTTATTGATGTCTGGGGTTTGGCCAGTTTTCATCAACCACGCTGGCCACTGCGAATTGCAGATGGTGGGAGACTTTAGTCTGATCACGGGTATCACACCAACCTAGTATGTTTGACCCTGACTAGTAAAACACACACATACATGTATATATATAATTATATATATGTATATATATATATATATATATATATATATATATATATATATATGTATATATATATATATATATATATATATATGTATGTATATATATACATATATATATACACACATATATATACTGTATAATGTATGAATATATATGTATATATATATATGTATATATATATATATGTGTGTGTGTGTGTGTGTGTGTGTGTAATATATATATGTAACATTTTACATTATATATATATATATGTATATATGTGTGTGTGTGTGTGTGCGCGCGCGCACGCGAGCGCGCATTTCCAATTTAGTCCCGTGATTTTCAAATATACATACAAACAATCTTAAAGAAAAACACCGAATAAACGAAAATAAATACACTGCAATAAAAATAACAAGAACAATAATATTTATCCGCATAACAAGCAATAACCAAAGGAATAAGAAAGAAAACCAGAAGGAGAAAGGAAATTGATAAAAAATGCAGTGGGGGAAGGGGGAGGGGGGTGGGGGGTGGTGGGAGGGGGGAGGGGAGAGGTAAATAGCAGCGGTGTGCTCCGAAAACAACTATTGTCTCGGCTTGATATTGGCACTGCTGAACACAGCTGGACTCGTAAACTGCCCTGCTAGGAAAAGACTTTGAAAAAATACCGCGTCTTCTTACGTTCCATAAATTATACAATAAAGACCAAAGCGGCACAGGAGTCTCTCTCTTGAACCCTTTTAGAATTTCATTTTTTGAGAGAGAGAGAGAGAGAGAGAGAGAGGAGTAAATATTAGAACCAAAAATCTATTGGACAAAAGCCGCGAGACGTGGCTGCCCTGAGTATTAAATATTACGTCTAAATCTTTAGACAGATATGCACACACAGGGAAGGTAACCCAGTGAGGAAAAGGAACATTGGAACAACAAATAAAGTATATATCAGTAGAATAGAAAGTCCAAAAATATCTCAAGCTCAGTAACAACGTTTAAACAGATCAGTCATGTATAAACTATAAAACGAGACTCGTGTCAGAAAAAAAAATAACTTTGTAAGTACCACCGATTCAACTGCCCGATTAGGAAGATCATTCCATAATCTGGTCGTAGCTGGAATAAAATTCCCTAAGTACTGTGTCGTATTGTGGCAGTAAAGGAGAACTTGCTCGGCATTTTGAATTTCCAGATAGAATAAAAAACAGGTTAATCAAGAAGAGACCAATGGGAAGAAAATAAAAAACTCAAGCCAGAGCATTTATCACATGCACTTTAATCTGACTCAAAAGACTAACTTTGCAATTATGTTCGTAATTTTCTCATTTTTAATGGAATGCAGAAATTTATCTTCATTATAGTCAGATAATTTCACATTTTTCACTTCAGTACCAGAGATCTTCACAATCTTTGGAAACAAGGGCACGTGTACTTTTCACAGCACAAGAGTATGAAATAAATTAACCCATTTTTCCTTTCCTGATAAAATATCAACTTTTCAATACAAAACTGAAAAGGGGCATGTAAGGAAAAAAGATAACGAACTGATTTACATTTATATCAGGCATTTTTGAACAACTCGTAAATGCAGGATTCATAATTTACGAGATAAAAAAAAAAGCAAACTCCACGCCATTGAATCTTACTGTCAAATTGTCTCGATACTACAAACTTTCTCCCTTCTAAATCTTACGACTGTACTCTTGTACAAGAAGGGTATTCAAACTAACGAAAATCCTTAAATCTATATTTACTAAAACTAATCCGAACATTGAAAAACCTCAAACAACGCTTAAATGTAAAACATACGAAAAATAATGACTATAACCTAACAAAATCACCAAATGGAATACTGTACAGTCACTCATATAAGTTGGTGGATGTCCGGGTGTTTGAGAGATTTCCATTTCACCTACTTCTGGACGACAGGTGTATGGGAGCGCGAAACCGGTCAAATATTCAACTACCTATTGGTACTACCAGACACCTGTCGTCCAGAAAGGGATGAAATGGAAATCTCTCTCAAAAACCCGGACATCCATCAACTTATATGAGTGACCGTACATATAGACTGGAACATCTATACGGCGTTTTCACCAGTTCCGTTGCCCGATGGAAAACTCCAGTCGGTCAGTTGGACAGGGTAGTCAATTACACTTTCGATATCAGTTCCAGGTCATCGTTATGAAACAATCTCAAACAGATTTAGTAGATGTGAGAACAAACACTTCAGAAGAATATTGGCAGTTGAATGAAAGGACAGGATAAGAAATGAAACTGTAATGAGATTACTCGAGTGCCATATGTGGATGAGATCATGGTGAGGGGTAGATGGAGATGATTTGGGTATGCTCTTGGCACTTCCCAAGAGAGATTATTTCACCAAACATTTAACTGAGCTCCACAAGGTACTAGAAGAGTTGGAAGGCCCAAGCTTACATAGCTGAAGACTATGAAGCGTGAAGTGGATGATGATGAATGGAGGGGTATTAGATTAAAAGCTCAGGACAGAGACGACTGGCGAAATCAAACCGCGGCCCTTTGCGTGAATAGGCGTCAGAGGAGATGATGATAAATAATTTTGATTCCCGTCTAATTCGAAGATCAGCATTCACAAGAGATGGAAAAAGAACGACTCTGACTGAAATATGAGGACAAGGGAGGAAGTGATATTGATGATAAATAAAATAACACTTCGATTATGACATTTTTAAATCAAACCATTCAGAAATAATGCCCTTCTTTTAAGACAAAGTCAAAAGAAAAAAAAAGCTTAAGACATTCACTACAGTGTTCAACTATCTAACTTCCAGATAAACAAATAACATACCTTCCATTATTCCAACAGTATTACTCCCTACAAACAATCATTACTTAAACTACCTCTTTCTCTCGCTTGCTCTCCCTCTCTTGCTCTCTGAAGGATTTGGCGAAGCAAACTGTAAAGAAACTTAAAAATCAAACCTTTACAAATTTTTGTCTGAAAGTTCATAAAGTTATGATGAAAAACAACGTCTTTCTTCATCTCTTTAACATTCAAAACTTTCATACATTCAGTGAAATTGATCAACAGGGGATATAAGCTTATGATACAGGATTGATATTATCATGAAGGTAAAAATATACGTTAATTAGGCAAAGGACAAAAAGAGAATGTAGTTTAGTTAATTGGGTATAATACCTTTATAAGACCTTTACTAAGGAGTAATAAACACTAACAGAACATTATCATAAAAATTAAGAATTTACATATAAATATATATTTACTAAATTAGTATTTAGTTTTTTTATATCGTATTTCTTCAATATTTTTTTATTATCATCCATTATTATGCCATAATTAATTAATTTAAATGCTAAGTAAATTCTAAGTTTCCATTTTAGCAAACATGTAAACTCATATTCCGTAATCTTAGTATTTTCTATCTTTCCTAAGTGTGTGTAAAATCACTTAGTCAATGATAACTACTATCACTGTTAACGTAGTTGTTGACAAAATATTTCTCCTCGCCGAATTATTAGCGCAAGACACTCAAAAAAGTGTCTAATCCTTGTTTTTGAGGAGAGTGAGTTTTCGAAGCTGTCTTTGCTATGATATTTCTCCCCGGAGCTGCACGCCAGCTGTTGTTGTTCTCAATGTTGTTGTTGTTGTTGTTTTTCCGAGACAAAACTGTGTTAGAGCCTCCATATTTGTTGACACTCTCCGCACGACTTTACATCAGCTGGATGGAGGCAAATTGGGTTGTGCTAGAATTCTTCACCCACAGGAGAATTCAAGAGAGAGCGGGCACGTTTTAGTTAAAGGGGGGAGGGGGAGGGGGAGAGAGGTGGATGTGAGGGTAGGGGCAGGGGGTGTGGGGTTACCAAAAGCCTTTTCCCTAACCTTGTCGTCCCCGGGTCTTGCTAAAACGTCTCTTGCAAGAGAAACACAACGAAAACAGCAAAACAATTATGGGACGTATATTCGAAAGAATTTTTTTCTTTTTTTATGTAAGAAACGTTGTGTTTATTTTATTATTCTCTGCTCCTTTTGGTCTTCAGTTTCTCTATTTTATCATGTACTTTATTCTGTTATTTTGGAATTTTCTACCCTCGAGATATTATTGAATGTTTCTGTACAAGTGTATATATATTTCACGGTTTTTATTCTCTTTCGCTCAGACCCACATAATTTACGTGACTGAAGTGTTAAGGAGCTATGGGATCATGTACGAAGATTTGTTTATATTTTTTGTCTTTTGTTTGTTTGTTAATATGATCTCATGCATACACATGCACACATTTTATACACATGCATATATACGGTATATATTTACACAAATATATATATGTGTATATGGCATGTGTGAATATTTATACATATGTGTACACACACACACACACACACATATATATATATATATATATATATATATATATATATATATATATACACAAACATATATATACATATATACATATATACGCATATATTTATACATATACATACAGTATATATACCTATAAATACAGTATACAGTATATATATATATATATATATATATATATATATATATATATATACATATATATATATATATATATATATATATATATATATATATATATATATATGTATATATATTATACACATATATATTATATTATATATATATGTATTTATATATACATATATATTATATTATATTTATATATATATATATATATATATATATATATATATATATATAACATGTATTTTCAGAACAGCGATTAAACAAATTTCTAAGAAAATTCTTAAGCAAACTTGAAAATATCGAAATATAAAAATAGTAAATTATTGCTTATAGTAAACATTCATCAATGATCTGCAGTAAATTACTCGTTCTAAGAGAGTGCGACTTCCAGTTACAAATGCCACCTCTCTCTCTCTCTCTCTCTCTCTCTCTCTCTCTCTCTCTCTCGCTATGGAGTTGCCTTTCTAAACCAGATTAATGAAGTAATTTCTTGTCCCTTATGGAAGCGACACTAGGCGTACGGATATTTATTGTTGTGTTTCAACTCAATGCTTATGTATCATGTTTCTTATATGATTCATAAGTCAGTGAAAAAAAAAATATATATATATATATATATATATATATATATATATATATATATATATATATATATATATACACACACATACACATATATATGTATGTATATATATACATTATGTATATATACATATATACACATTATATATACACACACACATATATATATATATATATATATATATATATATATATATATATATATATATATATATACATATATATGTACATATATATACATATAATATTATACGTTTAGTTCCCAAACACGGAACTAACGTATAACAATACTATATATATATATATGTATATATATATATATATATATATATATATATATGTATATATATACATATATATACATATATATAAATGTATATATATACATATTTATTTATGTCATATAAATTGTATATATATATATATATATATATCTATATTGTTGTTATACGATGGTTCCGTGTTTGGGAACAAAACATATAATATTATTTATATCACAACTGGCAAGCTGTAGAACCTCTCAAGTTACAAACTCTCCAGTTTGTTTTTACATTAAATCTGTTACACTTGAAAACATTAATACAAGAGCTCTAAGATAGTTATGCAACTCCCAGACAGCAATATACAAAACACTGAATATCCAAAAGTTTCTTAAGTACACTCAAAACAAAACTAGGTAATTTTTCTTAAGAATTATTCATACATCTCTCACTTCGAGAGAATACGAACGAGTATGTAATACACACTGATGATCGAAATAATGGACTCTTTACAAAAATAAATATATTCTATAAAAATTACAACACTTTGGAAAAATTTACATAAAATAATCGCCAGAAATATATAAAGTCTGAACAAAGCTTAGATTAAGACAAAAATGTTACAATCTGAAAATTATTTAATCACTTGATTTGAAATATTAAATCTGAATAAACCTTAGACTAAGACAAAGGAAATAATACTTATAAAAATCATACAATCACTTGTTTCATTGGAAATTAAATTTTACACCAACTTTCAAGTTTGATAATGAAAACAGATAACCAGATCACCATATAAATACCTTTCCCGTTACTACAGGGCTAGTTACGAAACTTTACGCAATGCCAACACTCACCCCAACACAATTAGTTTAAAATCACCTTTTTCTTCTTTCATTATGTTTCAACACAGAATCACTTTGGAGTGGTCACATTATAGGTACTGAGAGAGAGTGAGGGAGGCACTTTGGCTCTTTCACAGGCCGGCTGCTTCCCTACTGCTGTTATGCAGCCCTGGAGGGCGCATAAATAAGACTTGGATACTTCCAAAATATTCCAGGTCCGAGATCTGGAAGCGTGGAGAGTTGGCCTAAGGGCGTAAGGTTGAATGCTATCACGGACATGTACCCTCGCAACAGGTAGACGAACTCTCTCAGTTAGCTCCGCCCTCCTTTTGTTCTTGAAATAAAAAAAAAGATAAGATCTGAAGCTAGGAGTTTCAGAAATCTTCCAAAACAAGGGCCAAACATAAGAATTTTCTCTCAAACATGACGCAATACCTCATAAAAATATAGAAGAACATTACATAGGCCCTTGTTCCTATCTCGTATAGTCACATAACACTCTCAAACAAATTATGTGAGACTTCGTAACAAAAAATACATGAAATCAAAATCTAATTCTCAAAAATATCGTAAATTTACACATACTGACTTGAATGAAGAATAAATTAAATTAACAATGAAAGTCTTGCGTAATTTACATACAAATCTTAAATCTACATGAATAAACTACTGTATTTACTCTACACTAGACCAGCTTCTTTAAAATATATATATATATATATATATATATATATATATATATATATATATATATATATATATATATATATATATATACACTTGACCTCTATTACACAGGGGAAATATGATGTTCAGGGTATATAATTTGTGTTTGAAAATTAACCGTCTCACTTGAAGTTCCAAATCAATATGAAAACCTTTTAAAGAATTTATAAAAAATGAAAATGCGATCGAGTAAAGAAAACGAGAATGGGTATTTTGTTCCCAAAACATCACTGTAACTCCGTTGGATCTGAACGAAGTGTAATGGCGCGAACGAAACCAATGAAAAAGAATAAGAATCTTCGCAACGAAAAGGAAACAGAGGTGATAAAGAGGTGATAAAAGAAGTGATAAAGAGATACTAAGAGGAAAGGAAAAAGAGGAAGGAAAACCTGTATAAAACTGATAGTTACACTCGATTAGCGATGAAGCTTCATTGAAAATGTAATGTAAAAGGACCAACTCCAAAGCAAAAGAAAACAAGAGGGAATTATCAGACGGGTTTTCGCCGACCAATTCAGTAGTATATTTCATGATGGTTTTTAATCTGGCCATTTAACGAAGGGAGTGTAAGTATATTCTACAATCTACACACATTTATATACATAAATACATTGTACATATCGTGTGTATATATATATATATATATATATATATATATATATATATATATGTGTGTATATATATATATATATATATATATATATATATATATAGTATATATATATATGGTATATATACTGAGAGAGAGAGAGAGAGAGAGAGAGAGAGAGAGAGAGAGAGAGAGA
>NC_090744.1:97736084-97738584 GCF_036898095.1 Palaemon carinicauda
GCATGCCAAAACCACCTTTATCTACCCCTCAGCATGATCTCATCCACATATGGTACTCGAGTAATCTCTCTTATAGTTTCATTTCTAATCTTGCCCTGCCATTTAACTCCTTCTGAGTGCTTTATTCTGAAATCTACTAAATCTATTGGAGATTGTTTCATTGTCATACCATGACTCACGTCCATAGAGTAACACCGATCTCACTAAACTGATATATAGTCTGATTTTTATCTGAAATTTTAGGCGATTTGATTTCCAAATTTTACTTAACCTAGCCATTGTCTGATTTGCTTTTTTCAGTCTTTCACTAAACTCTAATGCTAAAGACCCTGTATTGGAGATCATTGTTCCTAAATACTTAAATGATTCTACCTCATTAATCCTTTCTCCTTCCAATGATATCTCATCTTCCATTGCATACTCCGTTCTCATCATCTCTGTCTTTCTTATATTTATCTTCAGCCCAACCTCGTGTGATATTTCATGCATTATGGTAAGCAAGCATTGCAAATCCTGTGGTGTTCTGCTTAAGGACGACATCATCATCACCATTCTCTAGGTCTATATGTTTGTATGTACATTGTATAAACTGAAACTTACAGTGATTTACATTACTAACAGGAGACATTCTCTCTCTCTCTCTCTCTCTCTCTCTCTCTCTCTCTCTCTCTCTCTCTCTCTCTCTCTCTCTCTCTCTCTCTAATTTTTTCATCGGCTTTTCTGTCCCTCTCTTTCTCGACTTGTCTGCAAGATAAAAATTGTCTAAGATGACCCTTTTATGACTTAGGTCATACTCACGGTTTTATTCGAGGCCACACAACGTCATTTCTCCTCAAATATTTTTTTTTCTTTTTTTTCAAGACCGAAGATGATAATGGAACATTGACATAATTTGGAATTTTGTTGAGGGTGGGGGTTCATTGACGTAGATTCATAGACAAATTGAAAGTTTGTGAAAGATATTAGGTGTCACTCGCGAATAGTTGCTTGAGGGTACACTCGTCCACAGTATTCTATCTAATTTCTCTTCCTCTTGTTTTGTTAAAGTATTTATAGTTTATATAGGAAATATTTATTTTAATGTTATTACTGTTCTTAAAATATTAGATTTTTCCTTGTTTCCTTCCCTCACTGGGCTATTTTCCCTGCTGGAGCCCCTGAGCTTATAGCATCCGGGTTTTTCAACTAGGGTTATAGCTTAGCAATTGTAATGATAATAATAATAATAATAAGAAGAAGAAGAAGAAGAAGAAGAAGAAGAAGAAGAAGAAGAAGAAGAAGAAGAAGAAGAAGAAGAAGAAGAAGAAGAAGAAGAAGAAGAAGAAGAAATTGCAAAAAGCGTCTGTGAGCGTAATCCATTTGATGGCATCAGGAATATGAACGTGGAAATGGCAGCCTCAACTATAATTAAGGACTTTTAGATACCAGGAGGGGGAATTGTAAGGGCAAAAAGGGGTATAGCAAAATTATATATATATATATATATATATATATATATATATATATATATATATATATATATATATACATATATATATGTGTGTGTGTGTGTGTGTAAATTACATATACATATTTATATGTATATACACAAATTATATTACATACATATATATATATATATATATATATATATATATATATATTATATATATATATATATATATGTATATATATGTTTGTATGTATATATATATATATATATATATATTCAAAGAGATAGAGAATGTGAGCGTGTATAAAAATACGCGAGAGAGAGAGAGAGAGAGAGAGAGAGAGAGAGAGAGAGAGAGAGAGAGAGAGAGAGAGAGAGAGAGAGAGAGATGAATATAGATGCGTCGCGAGCGGAAGGGCTGGGGTTGGGGCCCACTTAAGAAAGACTTGAATAAAACCGAGATTTATATTTTCACTCTTGATAGATGAGGGAAGTTCCAGCAGTAATTGCTTTTAGATGTTCTGACCAGAGACGGAGGAGGAAGACAAACAAAAGGCAGCGCTGGAAGCGCCTATCAGAGGCGCTTTCGGTTTCCTGGGGAGAATATTAACATATCCGAGAACTGCCGTTGATATATTGCAAAATGAAACAGCGATCATGATTTTGTTATGATAAAGCTACGGTTATAATCAAGTGATTCTTTTGAGATCGCTTGATACACCACTGCAACTATAACATTCACAAATGAGAATATTAGTTGTGGTGACCTACTGGAAAGGTCCCTGTCTGGATCTCTGCTGGACGGAAGATCGAGTCCTGCTTAAGTTCGATAGTTTCTTGTAGTGTCTACAACTTCACCCTCCTTATGAGCTATGGATGGAAAGTTTGGGGGGAGTTTTTTGGTCTACTTGCCGAGTCATCAGTAGCCATTGCCTGGCCCTCCCACTTCGTGTGGAGAGAGAGAGTTTGGGTGCCGATGATAAGGATAATAAATCTCTAGTGTATTGTCCTTCTAGCTAAGGCAATGTTTCTGTCCCTCACTTCTGCCATTAATGAGCGGCTTTTAAA
>NC_090744.1:97766084-97773584 GCF_036898095.1 Palaemon carinicauda
TATATATATATATATATATATATATATATATATATATATATATACATATACATATATATATATATATATATATACATACTGTATATATATATATATATATACATATATATATATATATATATATATATATATATACACATATATATAAATATATATATACATAAATATTTATATATATTTACATATATATACCTATATACATTTACATGTATATACATATATATATACATATATATGTGTATATATATACATATATATATATATGTATATATATATATATATATATATATATATATATATATATATATATATATTTGTGTGGATACATTCATACATTATTCCCTTTCTTTCTTCAACGCTGACAATTCCTCAAACGTTGAACAAAGAAATGTGCCAATACCCTACCAGAGAGAAAAATTACCCACCCCTCTCTCTCTCTCTCTCTCTCTCTCTCTCTCTCTCTCTCTCTCTCTCTCTCTCTCTCTCTCTCATTGGCCTTAACATTTGTCATGTAAAGGGTGATATCAAGTCAACAACAAAGGAAGAATTTGTCTCCATTTGGCTTTATCAATCTTGGCGTCTTACAACTGCTTTGTTTTCCAGTATCATATAATGTCACTTATCTTTCCTAATCAGTTTTTGTTTGCTTTTTACCCCCCCCCCCCCCCCCCCCCACCTCCCCCCCCACCCCTCTCTCTCTCTCTCTCTCTCTCTCTCTCTCTCTCTCTCTCTCTCTCTCTCTCTCTCAACAGCTTTACAGATATATCTTATTCTTATTGTTTTTACTTTATTCTCCTTTGTCTCAGTGTAATACCGTTGGCTACATTTTCATCTCCTATGATAAATCGATTATAGTGTAAATAATAATAATAATAATAATAATAATAATAATAATAATAATAATAATACTTTACTTATCTGGTGCCAACACATCACAATGGGATACAGACGTCTGGTGTGTATGTATATATATATATATATATATATATATATATATATATATATATATATATATATATATATATATATATATATATATATATATATATATATAACATATATATATAACATATATATATATATATATATATATATATATATATATATATATATATATGACTACTAATCTACAAAGTAACTAATTCTAACTCTACACACCAATACAGCCCAAGCTACTGCAAAACAGTGGGTGTTGAAAGAGTAAACCCTCAGCCCACTGACAATATGAAGATAATCAACCACAATATCGAAGGCCTTAGCAGCAACAAAGATAGATTCTGACAGAGCTATAGGCAGCTATCTAATAATAACAATAAAATCCCTGAAATTGAACATGGTTCCATAGAAATCCTTAATGTGGAGACAGAACACTTGAACATAATCTCCATATATAAACGTCCAATGAATCATTTGGGACTTTAATAGCTACAGTACGAATTGGGGATATGAGTACGAGGGGGAAAATACAGAAAAGTTCATTTCATGGGCTCTGAGAAGTAACCAGGAGCAACTACAAGACCCAAAAGAACCCTAAACCTTAACCAGCGGAAGATGGAGGAGGGGATACAATGGCCGACCAAATAACAAGGAATGCCGCCAAAGGAAGAGGCAACACTTGGAGATGAAGGTAGCCCTATAAGACAAGAACGACATCTTCCCAGCCTTTACCTTAGATGGACTACAAAAAAGAAGTCAAATTGCTAACGTCAAACAAGGTTGCAGGAGTAAATGGGATTTTAAATGAGATTCTTAAACACCGGAGGCCAAAAGCACAACAGTGGGTGTTGTCTCTTTAATTCACGTACAAGAATAAAGAAAACACCAGAAAAAAAAAAAACTAAAGTAGTTGCACTACTGAAACTGAACAAAGATTCAAAAACCCAAAGAGCTATAGGCCTATATCTTTATTATGTACTCTCTATAAAGACCGAGAGATTAATACTGAACAGAATTTCAAACAGTAGACAACCTCCTCACCCCAGACCCAGCTGGGTACAGACCAGGACGCTTTTATTGTGGCCAGGTCCTCAACCTAACTCAGTATATAGAGGATGGTATTGAACAACAACAAATCACCAGAGCAGTGTTCGTAAACCTAACAGCTGCATACGACACTGAATCACAGAGGCCTATTTCTGAAGCTATCCAGAACATTGAAAAACAAGATTATAGTGGATATAATCCGAAGCCTCATAGAAAACCGCAAATTTGATGTACGTGGATGGCACTAAAAGCATGGCTTATCACAGACTCATTCCTGACACCACTGCTGTTCATTGTATATACTAATGATCAACCCTCCACACCAAATTTCTGCAGATTCGTCTATGCAGACGATCTATGTCTAGAACAGGTGACAGTCTGGTCAAATGGGCCCTTAAAACTGACCAGTCCTGCGAATGTGGCGAAAAAACCCAGACTATCGATCATATTCTCCAATGAAGCCCACTATCTCATAATTTGAACAATTCTCACTAGTTAGTGTCAATGAGAGAACGCTTCAATGGTTGGCTGTTTGTCGTGATGAGTTATGAATGAATCCGGCTTTGCTAGTCTACTGCAGGACAAAGACCTCAGACATGTCTTGTATTGATGTCTGGGGTTTGGCCAGTTTTCATCAACCACGCTGGCCACTGCGAATTGCAGATGGTGGGAGACTAGTAAAACACACAAACACACACACACACATATATAATATATATATATACATATATATATATATATATATATATATATATATATATATATATATATATATATGTGTGTGTGTGTATAATATACATATATATATATATATATATGTGTGTGTGTATAATATATATATATATATATATATATATATATATATATATATACATATATATATGTATATATATATATATGTGTGTTTGTGTGTGTGCACGCGCGCGAGCGCATTTTCAAAGTAAACCTGTGATTTTCAAATATATGTACAAACAATCTTAAAGAAAAACACATAATACACGAAAATAAACACAGTCCAATAAAAAGAACAAGAACAATAAGATCTATCCACATAGCCAGCAATAACCAAAGGAATAAGAAAGAAAACCAGAAGGAGAAAGGAAATTGATAAAAAAATGCAGTGGGGGGAGGGGGAGGGGGGGGGGGAGGGGAGAGGTAAATAGCAGCGGTGTGCTCCGAAAACAACTATTGTCTCGGCTTGATATTGGCACTGCTGAACACAGCTGGACTCGTAAACTGCCCTGCTAGGAAAAGACTTAGAAAAAATACCGCGTCTTCTGACGTTCCATAAATAATACAATAAAGACCAAAGCGGTACAGGAGTCTCTCTCTTGAACCCTTTTAGGATTTCATTTTTTGAGAGAGAGAGAGAGAGAGAGAGAGAGAGAGAGAGAGAGAGAGAGAGAGAGAGAGAGAGAGAGAGAGAGAGAGAGAGAGAGAGGAGTAAATATTAAAAAAAATCTATTGCGCAAAAGCTGTGAGCCATGGCTGCCATGATTATTATTATTACTAGTGTACCCGATCCGTCAAAAATTGTCTAAATCTTTAGACAGGTATGCACAGACACACGCAAGCACACACGTACAGATTCAACCCTTCCCCCTACCACCTTCTTTCCTAACTACAACCCTTTGGTACGGCAATTTGTGGGAGAGCGTGGTTTCCGATTGTACCTCTGAGGGTACCCCTCTCTCACAACGGCATGATTACTTCTCTTCCCCTGAGTGTGACAGTATATATATATATATATATATATATATATATATATATATATATATATATATATATATATATATATATATATATATATATGTATATATATGTATATATATATATGTATATATATGTATATATATATATATATATATGTATATATATGTATATATATATATATATATATATATATATATATATATATATATATATATATATATATATATATATATATATATATATATAGACACTTGCTCTTTATTATATAGGGGAGATTACTAGCTTAGCCAAAAGTCAGGTTGTGTAAGCAGAATGTTACAAGTCCAAGGACTCCAGCAGCCCAGTAGCCCAGTGGGGAAAGGAAACATGGTAATAGCAAAGTATATATAAGTAGAATAAAAAGGCTAAAATATCTCAAGATCAGTAACATCGTTAAAATAGATCAGTCATATATAAACTATTAAACAAAACTCATGCCAGAAAAAAAAATGAATTTTTGAAGTTCAACCGATTCAAGTGCCCGATTAAGATGATTATTTCGTAATCTTGTCATGGCTGGAATAAAATTTCCCAAGTACTGCGTCGTATTGTGCAAGTAACGGAGAACATACTCGGTATTTTGGATTTTCACAGAGATTGAAAACCAGGTTAATCACAAGAAACTAATGGAAGGAAAATAAAAAAAAAAAATTAGGAGACTTATGTAGTGATTTGATTTTCTATTTATATTTGTAGGTTATTATTGCATTTTTTAACCTCCACTTCATTCTTCCAGTTGCTTAAATTGTTATTGTCAAAGATAAAGCCAAATATAAGGGAGGAAATTCATGCACTTTAATCTGATTCAAAAGATTAAGTTTGTAATTATGTTCATAATTTTCTCATTTTTAGTGGAATGTAAAAGTTTATCTTCATTATAGTCAGATTATTTCACATTTATCACTTCAGTACCAAAGATCTTCACAATCTTTGGAAAGAAGGGCAAATGTGCTTTTCACAGAACAAGTACGACAGTATGAAATACTTTAACACATTTTTCCTGGGGAATATAAAGAAGAGAGATAACGAATTGATTTGCATTTGCATCACGCATTCCTTGAACAACTCGTAAATGCAGGATTGATTATATGGTAGTATATAAAAAAAAAAAATAAACCCCACAACCTTGAACCTTACTGTCAAATTATCTCGATAATACAAGCTTTCTCCCTTCGCAATCTTACAACTGCATTCCTGCACAGGAAGGGTATTTACACTAACTAAAATCCTTAAATCTATATTTACTAAAACTAAACCTAACATTGAAAAAACTCCAACAACGCTTAAAACTAAAAAATCCTAAAAATAATGACTATAACCTAACAAAATCATCAAATGGAATACTGTACATATAGACTGGAACATCTAAACGGCATTTTCTCCACAGTTCCGTTGAGGGATGGAAAACTCCAGTCGGTCAGTTCGACAGGGCAGTCAATTACACTTTCGATATCAGTTCCAGGTCATCGTTATGAAACAATCTCCAAGAGATTCAGTAGATTGGAGAACAGAGCCCTCAGAATAATATTGGTAGTTGAATGAAAGGACAGGATTAGAAATGAAACTATAAAGAGATTACTCGAGTGCCATATGTGGATGAGATCATGGTGAGGGGTAGATGGAGATGGTTTGGGCATGTTCTTCGCATTCCCCCAAGAGAGATCACTTCACCAAACGTTTAACTGGGCTCCACAAGGCACTAGAAGAGTTGGAAGACCCAGGCTTACCTAACTGAAGACTATGAAGCGTGCGGTGGATGATGATGAATGGAGGGGTATTAAATTGAAAGTTCAGCACAGAGACGACTGGCGAAATCAAACCGCGGCTCTTTGCGTGAATAGGCGTAAGAGGAGATGATGATAAATCATTTTGATTCCCGTCTAATTCGAAGATGAGCATTCACAAGAGGCGGAAAAAGAACGACTCTGACTGAGATATGAGGACAAGGGAGGAAGTGATATTGATGATAAAAAAAAATTAACACTTCCATTATGAGAGTATTAAATCAAACCATTCAGAAATAATGCCCTTCTTTTAAAAAAAAAAAAAAAAAAAAAAAAAAAAAACAATCGCTTAAGACATTCACTACAGTGTTCAACTATCTATTTTCCAGATAAACAAATAACAAACCTTCCATTATTCCAACAGTCTTACTCCCTAAAATCGATCATTACTTAAACTACCTCTTTCTCTCGCTTGCTCTCCCTCTCTTGTTCTCTGAAGGATTTGGCAA
Source organism: Palaemon carinicauda (assembly GCF_036898095.1). NCBI lineage: Eukaryota > Metazoa > Arthropoda > Malacostraca > Decapoda > Palaemonidae > Palaemon > Palaemon carinicauda. Next base: position 97,772,053 of record NC_090744.1, read on the forward strand.
AACCTGACTGTAAAGAAACTTTAATAACGAGCCTTTACAAATTTTTGTCTGAAAGTTCATAAAGTTATGATGAAAAACAACGTCTTTCCAAACTTTCACACATTTCAGTGAAACTGATAAACAGGGGATATAAGCTTATGATACAGGATTAATATCATCATGAAGGTAAAAATTTACGTTAATTAGGCAAAGGACAAAAAGAGAATGTAGTTTCGTTAATTGGGCCTAAGACCTTTATAAGACATTTACTAAGGAGAAATAAACACTGACAGAACATTATCATAAAAATTAAGGATTTACATATAAATGTATATTTACTAAATTAGTATTTAGTTTTTTATATCGTATTTCTTCAATAATTTTTAATTATCATCTATTTTTTACGCCATAATTACTTAATATTCATTCTACGTCAATTCTAAGTTTCCGTTTTATCAAACATGTAACTCATATTTCCCAATCTTATAAAATTAGTGTTTTTTTTATCTTTCCTAAGTGTGTGTAAAATCACTTGGGCAATGATAACTACTATCACTGTTAATGTAGTTGACAAAATATTTCTCCTCGCCGAATTATTAGTGCAAGACATACAAAGAAGTGTCTAATCCTTGTCTTTGTGGAGAGTGAGTTTTCGAAGCTGTCTTTGCTATGCTGTTTCTCCCCAGAGCTGCACGCCAGCTGTTTTTGTTCTTAATGTTGTTGTGGTTGTTGTTGTTTTTCCGAGACAATACTGTGTTAGAGCCTCCATATTTGTTGACACTCTGCGCACGACTTTACATCAGCTGGATGGAGGCAAATTGGGTTGTGTTAGAATTCTTCACCCACAGGAGAATTCAAGAGAGGGCGGGCACGTTTTAGTTAAAGGGGGGAGGGGGAGGAGGAGGGGGAGGGGGAAGGGAAGAGAGGTGGACGTGAGGGAAGGGGAGAGGGGGTGTGAGGTTACCAAAAGCCTTTTCCCTAACCCTGTCGTCCCCTGGTCTTGCTAAAACGTCTCTTGCAAGAGAAACACAACGAAAACAGCAAAACAATTATGGGGCGTATATTCGAAAGACTTTTTTCATGTAAGAAATGTTGTGTTTATTTTATTATTCTCTGCTCCTTTTGGTCTTCAGTTTCTCTATTTTATCATGTACTATGTTCTGTTATTTTGGAAGTTTCTACCCGCGAGATATTATTAATTTTTTCTGTAAAAGTGTATATATATTTCACGGTTTTTATTCTCTTTCGCTCAGACCCACATAATTTACGTGACTGAAGTGCTAAGGAGCTATGGGATCATGTACGAAGATTTGTTTATATCTATTTGTCGTTTGTTTGTTTGTCAATATGAGCTCATGCATACACATGCAAACATTTTATACACACATATATACAGTATATATATGCAAACATATGTATGTATGCGTACATGGTGTATGTGTATATTTATATATATGTATACATATCATTATACACACATATAAACATACGTATATATATATATATATATATATATATATATATATATATATATATATATATATATATATATA
>NC_090744.1:97778584-97783584 GCF_036898095.1 Palaemon carinicauda
ACCCCCGCAACCCGTCTCAACCCCCCCCCCCCTGCCCCCTACCCCAGCTTCTAAGAAATTTTATATATGAGCTTTTGTTCATTGTCGCCATTGAACGTTCAGTCTTTATCATTTTGTAATCCAAAGTAATTGGAAGCGAGTCATTTTAAAAATATATGTAAACGATCAGATCGAAACAATGTTCTCCCATATTTCATTATACAAGAATTATAGAATTATTGTCTCCCGATATAATATCTGTTTTTTTTTTTATATTGATAATGATAATGATAATGAGAACGATAACGATAATTATTATTATTATTACTATTATTATTATTATTATTATTATTATTATTATCAAAAACAAAATGCTGCAAGTCATTGATAATAATAATGAGAACGATAATGATAATTATTATTATTATTATTATTATTATTATTATTATTATTATTATTATTATTATTATTGTTATCAAAAACAAAAAAGCTGCAAGTCATGGAATCCCTTTGGTAAAGGAGCTTAGTGGGAAAAAACAAATAAACAATAAATTATAAAGGAAAAAAATAATGAAAATCGGAAGTTTAGTAAGCCTTGATGATCCTGAACACCCTTAGGCAGGTTAACCAGATCCAGTCTTCATACAAATCAGTAAACATTATATGATTAAACTAAGTTACCACCTAACATATTTTCTACCCAAGAATAGAAATTATCATTGTTATAACCAGATTACTAACGTTAACATAATATTAAATATTCTTATATAAGTATTTGGAATTCACCAAACTCTTATTTGATTAGGCGATTTTAAAATTGATTGCTCGTTTAAACCGCTTCCAGATAACTTAAATTACTGCCAGATCTTTGCCCAGACTGCATCTATAACGTTAAAACGCTTCCAAAACACATTGTCCTACATACTGACCATATATACATGGGATCAACCCCCAAGCCCAATCTCCATCAAGCTAAGACCAGGGAGGACCAGGTAATGGCTGCTGCTGACTCACCTGGTAGACCTATCTCTAGCTCGCAAGGATTGCAAAGTTGCAGACACTACTAGAAACTATCGAGGTTGAGAGGATCTCGAACTTTCTCCCAACAGATTGCCAGGAAGAGACATAACCATTAGGCTACCATAACCAGACTATTCTTTGATTTAAATAGTAATTGCATTCCTACCTGCTTGTGATGTTTTTATAGCATTCCATGAATCGACTTGATTTTCCTGCTTTACACAGTTCTATTTTAAATAATTAATTCTCTCTCATCGTTCGAGTTATTTCAAAAGTTTAAATTCGTAGCAAATGTTTTTTTTTTTATGTTGAACAGGCCTACATAAGTTCTTTTATAGTTTATATATCAAATATGTGTTTTAATGTTGTTAATGTTTTTACAACATTTTATTTGGATTTTTCATTCCTTATATTGTTTATTCATTTCCTTATTTCTTTTCCTCACTGAGCTATTTTTCCTTGTTGGAGCCCTTGGGCTTATAGTATCTTGCTTTTCCAGCTAGGGTTGTAGTTTAGATAATAATAATAATAATAATAATAATAATAATAATGTACAGTTAGACACAGGGATTCCTGGCACACCTCGCTCTGAGGAAATGCAGCCTACCACACCCTTACTGCGTGGAGAGTAACCAAACAGACAATGTAGGGAGTGATTGCAGAGCTGGTGTGCTTGGCTATACAGAAGAACTCGCCACTCTGTAAGGGCGTGACAGGGTGCACTTCTTCAGAGCGTGGTGTACCAGGAATTCCTGTGTCCAACTGTACGCATATGTATATTTTGATACCTATAGCTCGTCGCTGGGACCTGAAGACCATTCAGCACCAAGGCGCAACTAGGATGGGGTCCTCGCAGGTACACTCTGAAGCACATGTTAGAGATGTTGGACAGCAAAATGGAAGAGATGAAGTAACCATTTAGGGTAGAATGACGTCATATTCATTGTTTTTTTGTGACGTCATATCTGTTATGGCAAAGGTCCAAATGTCTTCTACTAGACTTCATGAAAATTATCTCTCTCTCTCTCTCTCTCTCTCTCTCTCTCTCTCTCTCTCTCTCTCTCTCTCTCCAAAAAGGGAAAACTAGTCAAAGGAGAGAAAGGGAAGATGAAACAAACGGATGAACGAGGGGAGAAAAGAAGAGAGGAGAGGTGGAGAATGACAAGACTGAAAATTGAATAAAAGAGTTTTGTAAGCAAACGAAATATTCAAATACAAATATTTATACATATTTTTCGTTTAAGACTATCAAAGAAGAATAACAAGAAGTTAAAAATTTCTGGTATAAAATATAGTTATTGCAAGAAAGTTGCAACATGTAATTTGGGAATCAGATTCATGCTTTATTCATATTCAGTAAACGTATCATAATCAGGAATGTCTTTCAATAAAATTAAATTAACCAACAAAGGATTACAACAAGACTTTGTTCTTATTGATATATATCTAAAGAATTATAATCAGATAATCTAGTATTTCTGTTCTCTTAAGAGGTAATGCCATTAAAATTCAACGGCAATAAATTATTGAAGAACTATTTTAGAATTTCATGATTTTGAGCAGAGAGAGAGAGAGAGAGAGAGAGAGAGAGAGAGAGAGAGAGAGAGAGAGAGAGTGTGTGTGTGTGTTACAAGGGGTTGCAAGGATTTTGGATGTCCCAAAGACTTTTTAGTCCACCCGGGGAAACTCCATTTGCTCTTTGGTAGAGCGATATAGTTTGGGAGAGAGAGAGAGAGAGAGAGAGAGAGAGAGAGAGAGAGAGAGAGAGAGTTACAAGGGGTTACAAGGATTTTTGATGTCTCAAAGACTTATTAGTCCACCCGGGGAGACTCCATTTGCCCTTCGGTAGAGCGATTTGTGATTTGTTTTGAACGTTTAGAGTGTCTTTATGATCTAGAGAGAGAGAGAGAGAGAGAGAGAGAGACTCCGTACAACACTCCTGAGACAGCCCTAATGGAAGACAGGTTTTAGGAAAGTCCCTAACAACCCCCCCCCCCCCGCCCCCCCAGCTCCAACGCACACTCAAAGAGGCCCTTCGCAATGCTCTTTTGCAAAAAGGGCAAATCTCCTTCAAGGCTTGTTGACATTGGGAAAGGAGTGTTTGCTTAGAGAGCGAATCTTAAATGCTTTGCCAATAGACTTAGAATAGTTTCTAAAAGTGAGTGTGACTGTGTCAGAGAGAGAGAGAGAGAGAGAGAGAGGAGAGAGAGAGAGAGAGAGAGAGATTTGGGCTTTGGTAATCGCTTTCCAAACTTTTACATTCCTTCTAGGATCCAAATTGAATGTGAGATAACATAGATAGTCCTTTTTGTTCTCCCTTAATATTTATAAATACTGTATATATATGTATATTATAATTATATATATATATGATTATATATGTGTATATATACACATATACACACTGTATAATATGAGTGTGTAAATTCATTTTATAGGTAGATCAGTGAATAATATTTTCAAAAGAACAAAATGTATATTGTAGCAACTATGCAAATTGTCACGTTATTGGTAACTGATGAATAACACTAAGTGAAATTATATCTTCGATAAAGCATATGCACCTTATCCGCGTCTCTCTCTCTCTCTCTCTCTCTCTCTCTCTCTCTCTCTCTCTCTCTCTCTCTCTCTCTTCTCTCTCTCTCTCTCTCTCCCTGTTTTTCTCATTGCTTTTTACGCCATTCAATTAATTTTATTACCCGTTAATTAAAAGAAGTGAACATCCAAATAACATAACCAATTTATTACCTTCAATCCTCCATTGGTAGTCCATCTATATAGTCTTCAATCTATTTATCCCAGCAATTGATACGTTGAACCCAATTGATTCATGGCCCGGTCGGTCAAAGTGTGCGGTGACCCCCGTGTTCAGAAATGGCATATAAAGCCCTTCCCTCCGTATGCGTACATCATTAGGTTTATTGATATGCTAATGGCGGGTTCTTTGCCGGTATATATCGGAAGGGAAACTTAATTAATGTAATATTATTGCCTGCAGTAGTCAACTTATTACTACCCTCCGCCAAGTGGTTACGTCCTTCTTCTTTCCTCACGCTTTTATTCACTATTGGATATTATTATTATTATTATTATTATTATTATTATTATTATTATTATTATTATTATTATTATTATTGCTAGGCTACAACCCTAGCTGGAAAAGCAGGATGCTAGAAGCCCAGGAGCTAAAACAGGGAAAATAGCCCCGTATGGAAAGGAAGCATGGAAAAATAAAATATTTTAAGAACAGTAACATTAAAAGAAATATTTCATACATAATTTGAAAACTTAAAATAAACAAGACGCAGAGAAATAAGATAGATTAGTGTGCCTGAGTGTACCCTTAAGCAGAAAAATTCTAACCCAAGACAGTGGAAGACCATGATACAGAGGCTATGGCACTACTTAAGATTAGAGAACAATGGTTTGATTTTGGAGTGTCCTTCTCCTAGAAGACGCTGTACCATAGCTAAAGAGTCTTTCTACCCTATCAAGAGGAAAGTGACACTGAACAACTACAGTGCAGTAGTTAACCCCTTCAGTGAAGAAGAATTGTTTGGTAATCTCAGTGTTGTACGGCACATGTATCATACACGCTCGTACACTGTAATGGTTTTGAATTTTTATGTTATCACTCTCTCTTCCCTGCACTGTTATAGACCAACTTGTGTTATCATGCTTTTTCATGTTTGCATTTGCGACGTTCTTGCTCGCACATCGCTATATATAAACTCCATAATTGTTTAATAGAGTTTAGTTCCCTGGCGCCTCCGCACAGTATTGTTGTAACATTTGCATTTCCTACATAGTATTCGTTTTATTTGTTCATAGTAGAAAACTTTCTTGGTTTTCGTTTAATTTTTTGCATAATTTTCTTACTTTCTTTTGGTCTTTCCTTTCTGTTTGCTTTCGAACGAACATATAATGATTCTGATATTGTGTATAATTGCTTGAATGTGCTTAATAATCGTCACCTGCAATTTAATTTCATCGTTAACTAG
>NC_090744.1:97798584-97803584 GCF_036898095.1 Palaemon carinicauda
AGTGTTCTTAGACCTAATAGCTGCATACGACACTGTGAATGACAGAGGCCTACTTCTAAAGCTATCCAAAACATTGAGAAAAAGACTATAGTGGATATAATCCGAAGCCTCATAGAAAACAGAAAGTTTTATGTAGACAGATGTCACTAAAAGCATGGCCTATCACAGGCTCAGTCCTTACACCACAGCTGTTCAATATATGTATGGTAATGATCAACCTTCCCCAACAAATTTCTGGAGATTCATATACGCAGACGATCTATGTCTGGCCACACAGGCCACCACTTTTCAAAAAGTTGAAACACGAATATCAGCTGCCCTAGAGTAAACGCTGACAGCACTATGACAAGTGGTCCATGAATCCAAATCCACATAATACTCAAGTGTGTACATCTCACCTGAGGAACAGAGAAGCAAATTGAACGCTCAAGATCCTCTGGTAACACTGAAAAGAAATGTCATTTACCACCAATCTGCAAAAGCTTCGAGGGAAGGTTGGCTCTTGCAATTCCCTGCAGGGACCAAATGGGGAGCCATTGCTCATGCACTAGGAACAACTGCTTTCGCCTTATGCTCTGCACCAGCCGAGGACTGTATACCAGTATGGAGCAGATCATCGCATGCCAAGAAAATAGACAAATCTTCACAGAAACTACATCCCAGTCCCATCAACACACCATAAACTTGTTGCTATTACCAACCCAGAAAACAAGAGGCATACAACAACAAAAACTGTAAAGAGCAAATAATCTTTTATTTAAGACACCCACTACATTCTCACATACAAGTTCAAAGTAGACTTAAGTCAAGGAAGAGGTTTACCATTGTGGAGGGACTGCCAGTCTAAAAACCATCATAGAATGATAGAATGGACCAATGGAGGAACTCTGATAGGAGACTACCCACCCCCCACACTGCAGTGCAGGACCCCACTAACGAAATTGGTGATGAAGCACTACTTCTAAGACCTGATTGAAGTGCCCTTAACAGAGCTTGAGCTGGGGTGCCAGGACAGGTGACAATCCGGTCAAATGGAACCTTAAAACTGACCAATCCTGCAAATGTGGAGAAAATACCCAGAATATCGATCATTTTCTCCAATCATTCCCACTATCTCATAATTTAGACAATTCTCACTAGTTACTGTCAATGAAAGAACGCTTCAATGGTTGCCTTTTTGACGTGATAAGCTATGAATGAATCAGCCATTGCTAGTCTACTGCAGGACAAAGACCTCAGACATATCTTTTATTGATGTCTGAGGTTTGGCCAGCTATCACCACGCTGGCTACTGCGGATTGCAGATGGTGAGAGATTTCAGTCTGATCATAGATACCTCACCAACCTTACATATATACGTAACATTTCACATTTTATATATATATATATATATATATATATATATATATATATATATATGTGTGTGTATATATATATATATATATATATATATATATATATATATATATATATATATATATATATATATATACATATATCGTTATATATACATGTGTGTAATATATATATATATATATATATATATATATATATATATATATATATATATATATATTATATATATACATATATATATATATACAGTATATATATACACATATGTATATGTAAGTATATATATATATATATATATATATATATATATATATATATATAATATCATGTATTCCTAAAGTAACCAAGATTTTCAAATAAACGTACAAACAATCTTAAAGAAAAATATCTAATAAACGAAAATAAACACAGTCCAATAAAAAGAACAAGAACAATAATATCTATCTGCATAGCCAGCAATAACCAAAGGAATAAGAAAGAAAACCAGAAGGAGAAAGGAAATTGATAAAAAATGCAGTCGGGGGAGGGGGGAAGGGAGAGGTATATAGCAGCGGTGTGCTCCGAAAACAACTATTGTCTCGGCTTGATATTGGCACTGCTGAACACAGCTGGACTCGTAAACTGCCCTGCTAGGAAAATACTTAGAAAAAATACCGCGTCTTCTTACGTTCCATAAATAATACAATAAAGACCAAAGCGGCACAGGAGTCTCTCTCTTGAACCCTTTAGGTTTTCAGTTTTTAAGAGAGAGAGAGAGAGAGAGAGAGAGAGAGAGAGAGAGAGAGAGAGAGAGAGAGAGAGAGAGTAAATATTATTAAAATATATGACAAAAGCCGAGACATGGGTGCTCTGATTATTATTATTACTAGTGTACCCGATCCGTCAAAAATTACGTCTAAATCTTTAGACAGGTATGCACACACACGCAGAGATTCAACCCTTCCCACCACCACCTCCTTTCCTAACTACAACCTTCTGGTACGGCAATTTTTGGGAGAGCATGGTTTCCGAGTGTACCGCTCAGGGTACCACTCTCACAACGGTAACGGTATGACTACTCCTTCTACCCCTGAGCATGACAATATAATATAATATATATATATATATATATATATATATATATATATATATATATATATATATATATATATATGTATGTACATATATATACATATATATATATATATATATATATATATATATATATGTATGTACATTTATATATATATATATATATATATATATATATATATATATATATATATATATATTCAGACACTTGCTTTTTATTATATTGGGGAGATTACTAGCTTAGCTAACACCCAGGTTGGGTAAGCAGAATGCTACAAGTCCAAGGACTCCAGCCGTGAAAGTAGCCCAGTGAGGAAAGGAAACATGAGAATAACAAATAAAGTATATATAAGTAGAAAAGAAAGTCTAAAAATATCTCAAGATCAGTAACAACGTTAAAATAGTTCAGTCATATATAAACTATAAAACGAGACTCACGCCAGAAAAAAAAATGAACTTTTGAAGATCCACCGATTCAACTGCCTGAGAAGGAAGATCATTCCATAACCTGGTCATAGCTGGAATAAAATTTCCCAAGTACTGCGTCGTATTGTGCCAGTAAAGGAGAACCTACTCAGTATTTTGGATTTCCACAGAGATTGAAAACCAGGTTAATTACAAAAGATCAATAAAAGGAAATTAAGAAAACTTAGAAGATTTATGCAGTGTTTTAATTTATCATTTATATTTCTATGTTATAATTGCATTTTTTAATCTCCAGTTCAGTCTTCCAATCGCTTGAATTGTTATTGTCAAAGACAAAGAAAAATATATGGGGAAAACTCAAACTTAGGTCGGAGCATTTATGACATGCACTCTAATCTGACTCAGAAGACTAAGTTTGCAATCATGTTCATGCTTTTCTCATTTTTAGTGAAATGCAGAAGTTTATCATCATTATAGTCAAATAAGTTCACATTTTTCACTTCAGTACCAGAGATCCTCACAATCTTTGGAAACAAGGGCACGTGTACTTTTCACAGCACAATATTATGAAATAAATTAACCCATTTTTCCTTTTCTGATAAAATACCAACTTTTCAATACAAAACTAAAAAGGGCATTTAAGGAAAAAAGCCAACGAACTGATTTACATTTGTATCAGGCATTTTTGAACAACTCGTAAATGCAGGATTCATAATTTGACAATAAAAGAAAAGCAAACCTCACATCCTTGAATCTTACTGTCAAATTGCCTCGATACTACAAACTTTCTCCCATCTAAATCTTACAACTGTATTCTTGCACAGGAATGCGAAAAATAATGACCATAACTTAACAAAATCACCAAATGGAATACTGTACATATAGACTGGAACATCTGAACAGCGTTTTCTCCACAGTTCCGTTGAGCAATGGAAAACTCCAGTCGGTCAGTTAGACAGGGCAGTCAATTGCAGTTTCCGTATCAGTTCCAGATCATCGTTATGAAACAATATCCAACACATTTAGTAGATTTGAGAACAAACACTTCAGAAGAATATTGGCAGTTGAATGAAAGGACAGGATAAGAAATGAAACTGTAATGAGATTACTCGAGTGCCATATGTGGATGAGATCATGGTGAGGGGTAGATGGAGATGGTTTGGGCAAGCTCTTCTCACTCCCCAAGAGAGATTAGTTCACCAAACATTTAACTGGGATCCACAAGGTACTAGAAGAGTTGAAAGTCCCAAGCCTACATGGCTAAAGACTATGAATTGTGAAGTAGATGATGATGAATGAAGGGGTATTAAGTTAAAAGCTCAGGACAGAGACGACTGGCGAAATCAAACCGAGGCCCTTTGCGTCATTAGGCGTAAGAAGATATGGTGATAAATAATTTTCATTCCCGTCTAATTCGAAGAACAGCATTCACATGAGGCGGAAAAAGAACTGCTCTGACTTAAATATGAGGACAAGGGAGGATATGCTATTAATGATAAAAAATAACACTTCCATTAGGACAGTATTAAATCCAATCATTTAGAAATAATGCCCTTCTTTTAAGAAAAAGTAAAAAAAGAAATAAAAGCTTAAGACATTCACTACAGTGTTCAACTATCTAATTTCAAGATAAACAAATAACAAACCTTCCATTATTCCAACAGTATTACTACCTACAAACAATTATTACTTAAACTACCTCTTTCTCTCGCTTGCTCTCCCTCTCTTGCTCTCTCAAGGATTTGGCAAAGCAAACTGTAAAGAAACTTAAAAATCAAACCTTTATAAATTTTTGTCTGAAAGTTCATAAAGTTATAATGAAAAAAAATGTCTTTTTTTCATCTTTTTAACATTCAAAACTTTCACACATTTCAGTGAAATTGATCAACAGGGGATGTAAGCTTATGATACAGGATTAATATTATCATGAATGTAAAAATTTACGTTAATTAGGCAAAGGACAAAAAGAGAATGTAGTTTATTTAATTGGGCATAATACCTTTATAAGACCTTTACTAAGGAGTAATAAACACTGACAGAACATTATCACAAAAATTAAGGATTTACATATAAATGTATATTTACTAAATTAGTATTTAGTTTCCTATATCGTATTTCTTCAATAATTTTTAATTTTCCATTTTTTG
>NC_090744.1:97823584-97826084 GCF_036898095.1 Palaemon carinicauda
AAAGCAAACCCTACGCCATTGAATCTTACTGTCAAATTGTCTCGATACTACAAACTTTCTCCCTTCTAAATCTTACAACTGTACTCTTGTACAAGAAGGGTATTCAAACTAACTAAAATCCTTAAATCTATATTTACTAAAACTAAACCTATCATTGAAAAAAACTCTAACATCGCTTAAAACTAAAAAAATGCGAAAAATAATGACCATAACCTATCAACATCACCAAATGGAATACATATAGACTGGAACATCTAAACGGCGTCTTCTCTACAGTTCTATTGGGCAATGGAAACTTCAGTCGGTCAGTTAGACAGGGCAGTCAATTACAGTTTCCGTGTCAGTTCCAGGTCATCGTTATGAAACAATTTCCAACAGATTCAGTAGATTTGAGAATAAGGCCCTCAGAAGAATATTGGGAGTTAAATGAAAGGAGAGGATTAGAAATGAAACTACTGTATAATGAGCTTACTCGAGTGCCATATGTGGATGAGATTATTGTGAGGGGTAGATGGAAATGGTTTGGCAACGATCTTCGCACTCGCCAAGAGAGATTAGCTCACCAAACGTTTAACTGGGCTTCACAAGGCACTAGAAGAGTTGGAATACCCATGCCTACATAGCTGAGGACTATGAAGCGTGAAGTAGGAGATGATGAATGGAGAGGTATTGAATTCAAAGCTTAAGATAAAGACGACTGGCGAAATTTAACCGAAGCCCTTTGTGTCAATAGACGTGGGGGAGATGATAAATAATTTTCACTCTTGTCTAATTCGAAGAGCAGCATGGAAGGAAGGATTGCTAATAAAAAAAAAAATAACACTTCCATTATGACAGTATTTTATCCAATCGATCAGAAATAATGTCCTTCTTTTAAGAGAAAGTACAAACTAGAAAAGCAGACCTCCAACACGGCAGCTTATTTCTCAAACCCAGCGTGCCTTTCCCAGAATAAGTTTAGACCGTACGCGTATTTGAAGTCCGTGTGACAACCATTTGCGAACTTGGGGATAAGGTTAGGGTTAATTCGGTCCCTTGACCTTGGACCTAGGACTTCCATGTCTCAACAATTAATCCCTGAATGTTTCACTACTCTATGAGTAAAATTGTGGTCAAGAAGTTGTTCACAAACGGACAAACAGGGGCGTAAACATACCCTGCTCCCAACCTCGTTGGCGGAGGTACAAAAGCAATCGCCCAAGACATTCACTAAAATTTTCAACTATCTAGATTTTCAGATAACCAAAAGTAAATAACAAACCTTCAATTATTCCAACGGTCTTACTAAAGATTATCATTACACTAAATGCCTCTTTCATTCGCTCTCCATTTCTCGTTTTCTGAAGGATTTGGCAAAACAAAATGTAAAGAAAGGTAAAAATCGATCCTATACAAATTATTATTTTTTTTTTTGTCCTAAAGTTCATAAAGTTATAATGAAAAACAATGTCTTTCTTACTCTGCATTTTTAACATTCAAACTTCCACACATTTGAGTGAAGTTTATCAAAAGGGAAAATAATAAAGCTTATGATATAGGATTAATATCATCATGAAGGTGAAAATTAGGTTAATTAGTCGAAAGATTAAAAAATTTTAGTTTTGTTAATCAAGCATAAGACCATTATAATACGTTTACTAAGGGGAAAATAAACACTGACAGAACATTACGACAAAAAGTAATAAGAATTTACATATAAATCGATATTCACTGACTTAGTATTTAGTACTTTACATTATATATCATCCATTTTTTATCCCATAATTACTTAATTTTCATTCTACGTTTCCGTTTTATCAAACATGCACACTCATATTTCCCAATCTTATAAATTTGTGTGTTTTGTCTTTCATGAGTGTGTGTAAAATCATTTGGGTAATGATAACTACTATCACTGTTGATGTAGTTGTTGACAAAAAATTTCTCCTCACAGAATTATTAGCGTAAGACACACAAAGAAGTCTAATCCTTGTTTTTGTGGAGAGTGAGTTTTCGAAGCTGTCTTTGCTGTGATGTTTCTCCCCGGAGCTGCCCGCCAGCTGTTGTTGTTCTCAATGATGTTATTGTTGTTGTTTTCCCCGAGACAAAACTGTGTCAGACCCTCCATATTTGTTGACACTCTCCGCACGACTTTACATCAGCTGGATGGAGGCAAATTGGGTTGTGTTAGAATTCTTCACCCAAAGGAGAATTCAAGAGAGAGAGCGGGCACGTTTTAGTTAAAGGGGGGAGAGGGAGGGGGAAGGGGAGGGAGAGAGAGGTGGATGTGAGGGTAGGGGGAAGGGGTGTGGGGTTACCATAAGCCTTTTCCCTAACCCTGTCGTCCCCTGGCCTTGCTAAAATGTCTCTTGCAAGAGAAACAACGAAAACAGCAAAACAATTATGGGACGTTTTTCCTTTTTTTTTATGTAAGAAACGTTGTGTTTATTTTATTATTCTCTGCTCCTTTTGGTCTTCAGTTTCTCTATTTTATCGTGTACTTTGTTCTGTTAATTTGGAA
>NC_090744.1:97833584-97836084 GCF_036898095.1 Palaemon carinicauda
ATATATATACGATATATATATATATATATATATATATATATATATATATATATATATATACGATATATATATATATATATATATATATATATATATATATACATATATATATATATATATATATATATACGATATATATATATATATATATACGATATATATATATATATATATATATATATACGATATATATATATATATATATATATATATATATATATATATATGTGTGTGTGTGTGTGTGTACGTATATTGCATAGAGTAAATTTTACAGTGAATTACATTACCAGCAGGAGGCAAAGTCTCTCTCTCTCTCTCTCTCTCTCTCTATCTCTCTCTCTCTCTCTCTAAGCTTTTCATCGGCTTCTCTGTCCCCCTCTTTTTCGAATTGTCTGCAAGATAAAAATTGTCTAAAATGACCCTTTTATGACTTAGGTCATACTCGTGGTTTTATTCGAGGCCACAAGAGGTAATTTCTCCTCAAATTTTTTTTTTTTTTTTTTTTTTTCGAAGACCGAACATGATAATGGAACACTGACGTAATTTGGAATTGTGTTGGGTGGGAGGGGGGGGGGCGAGTTTCGTTGACGTAGATTCATAGACAAATTGATATTTTGTGAAAGATTGTAAGTGTCACTCGCGAATCATTATAAATAGCGTTTGTGAGCGTATTCCATTTTGTTGGCGTTAAGATTATGGATGTGGGCATGGCAGCCTCAACTATAATTAAGGACTTTGAGATACCAGGAGGGTGAATTCCAAGGGCAAAAAAAAGGTATAGGAAAATTATATATATATATATATATATATATATATATATATATATATATATATATATATATATATATATATATATATATATATATATATATATAAAGTATATATATCCGAAGAGAGAATGTGAGCTTGTATACAAAATACTCGAGAGAGAGAGAGAGAGAGAGAGAGAGAGAGAGAGAGAGAGAGAGAGAGAGGGAGATTATGAATAAAGAAGCGTCGCGAGCGGAAGGACTGGGGTTGGGGTCCACTTAAGAAAGACTTGAATAAAACCGAGATTTATTTTCTCACTCTTGATAGATGAGGGAAGTTCCAGCAGTAATTGCTTTTAGATGTTCTGGCCAGAGACGGAGGAGGAAGACAAACAAAAGGCAGCGCTGGAAGCGCGTATCGAGGCGCTTTCGGTTTCCTGTGGAGAATATTAACATATCTGGAAACTGTCGTTGATATCCAGCGGAATATAACAGCGATCATGATTTTGTTATACTAAATCTATGGTTATAATAAAGTGAACCTTGACATCACTTAATACACCAATGCAACTATAACATCCACAAATGAGAATATTAGCTGTGGTGACCTACTGGAAACGTTCCTGTCTGGATCTCTGCTGGATGGAAGATCGAGTTCTGCTCAAGCTCGATAGTTTCTTGTAGTGTCTACAACCTCACCATCCTTGTGAGCTAATGATGGGAGGTTTGGGAGAGTCTATAGGTCTACTTGCCGAGTCAACAGTAAACCATTGCCTAGCCATCCATGGTCCCAGTTTGGGGGGAGAGGGCTTGGGCGCAGATAATAGGTATAATCAATCTCTAGGGTATTGTCCTAGCTAAGGCAATGTTTCTGTCCCTTGCTTCTGCCTTTCATGAGTGGCCTTTAAACCCTTTAAACTTGGAAACTACGAATCCTATGGCTGCTCAAGAAACAGCAAACCCAGTACTGACAGGCGAAGACCTTCTATGGACACCCATAGGTTAAACAGTTTCATATGAAAAGGAACAAACTCCTTCATCATACACTTAGGCGACTCATGTCTCAAGGAATGCTTTGAATTCTTCTACCTTGGCTTTGACTTCCCGACTGTGGAACTCGAGTTGAATTGCCGCGTCCAGATCTAATTTCCAGCAGAAAAGATCAAGAAGATAGATCCAGTGACCGGGCGTCTGGACTTTTCCTGGAAGAATCAGTGACCTCAGGTTGCCAGACACATACAGAGGGATATCTAAAAAGGTGCTTTGGGCATCTTTAAATTTTAAATCTCATGACTGTCTCTGTTAATATTTTGAGGTAATCTTCACTACGAGTAAATATCCTCTTTTTCTTGTGCTTATCAAAGATCCACACAATCTAATATCGTGAAGGGATTTTATAATCCTTATATTTTCCATTTCTTTATTCTTTTCTCTCCGTTCTAATTAACTTATTCCCGAGCTTATAACAGGCAAATAGACTGATCTTATTTAACAAATGATAGAAAACTACACAGGAGAGACAATATGTCCTTTTTACGCTAGTTTGTCCTAATTGCCTCGTCAAAGGCAACACCAAACATTGTTTTCTCGTCTGCCCACGACACGAGACCACTCTTCTACAGATTAAATTGTATATTAATTATCCAGGATTAATCGATAATTAATATGTAATTAATATCAGAAGTGCATTGTTAAACATTATATTACAATAATTATTAATAGAAGAGATGTTATATATTTATAATCACCCA
>NC_090744.1:97841084-97843584 GCF_036898095.1 Palaemon carinicauda
TAGTGATTTGATTTTCTATTAAATTTCTTGGTTATTATTGCATTTTTTAACCTCCACTTCATTCTTCCAGTTGCTTAAATTGTTATTGTCAAAGACAAAGCAAAATATAAGGGAGGAAACTCATGCACTTTAATCTGATTCAAAAGATTAAGTTTGTAATTATGTTCATAATTTTCTCATTTTTAGTGGAATGTAAAAGTTTATCTTCATTATAGTCAGATTATTTCACATTTATCACTTCAGTACCATAGATCTTCACAATCTTTGGAAAGAAGGGCAAATGTGCTTTTCACAGAACAAGTACGACAGTATGAAATACTTGAACACATTTTCCCTGTTCTGATAAAATTCCAATTTCTTTTAAACAAAACTATAAAGGGAATATAAAGAAGAGAGATAACGAATTGATTTGCACTTGCATCACGCATTCCTTGAACAACTCGTAAATGCAGGATTGATAATATGGTAGGATAAAAAAAATAAATAAACCCCACAACCTTGAATCTCGCTGTCAAATTATCTCGATAATACAAGCTTTCTCCTTCGCAATCTTACAACTTTATTCTTGCACAGGAAGGGTATTTACACCAACTAAAATCCTTAAATCTACATTTACTAAAATTAAACCCAACATTGAAAAAACTCCAACAACGCTTAAAGCTAAAAAATACTAAAATTAATGACTATAACCTAACAAAATCATCAAATGGAATACTGTACATATAGACTGGAACATCTAAACAGCATTTTCTCCACAGTTCCGTTGAGGAATGGAAAACTCCAGTCGGTCAGCTAGACAGGGCAGTCAATTACAGTGTCCGTATCAGTTCCAGGTTATCGTTATGAAACAATCTCCAACATATTCAGTAAATTTGAGAACAAAGCCCTCTGAATAATATTGGGAGTTAAATGAAAGGACAGGATTAGGAATGAAACTATAATGAAATTACTCGGGTGCCACATGTGGATGAGATCATGGAGAGGGGTAGACGGAGATGGTTCGGGCAAGCTCTTCTCACTTTCCAAGAGAGATTAGTTCACCAAACGTTTAACTGGGTTCCACAAGGTACTAGAAGGGTTGGAAGTCCCAAGCCTACATGGCTAAAGACTATGAAGCGTGAAGTAGGTGATGGTGAATGGAGGATTAATAAATTAAAAGCTAAGTACAGAGACGACTGGCGAGATCAAACCAAGGCCCGTTGCGTCAATAGGCGTAAGAGGAGATGGGGAGGAATAATTTTCATTCCCTTCTAATTCGAAAATCAGCATTCACAAGAGGCGGCAAAAGAACGACTCTGACTGAAATATGAGGACAAGGGAGGAAGTGCTATTGATGACAAATAAAATAACACTTCCATTATGAAAGTTTTAAATCAAACCATTCAGAAATAATTCCCTTCTTTTAAGACAAAGTGAAAAAACAATCGCTTAAGACATTCACTACAGTCTTCAACTATCTAACTTCCAGGTAAACAAATACCAAACCTTCCATCATTCCAACAGTCTTACTCCCTACAAACAATCATTGCTTAAACTACATTTTTTCTGTCGCTTGCTCTCCCTCTCTTGCTCTCTGAAGGGTTTGGCAAAGGAAACTGTAAAGAAACTTTAATAACAAGCCTTTACAAATTTTTGTCTGAAAGTTCATAAAGTTATAATGAATAACGTCTTTCTTCATCTCTTTAACAATCAAAACTTTCACACATTTCAGTGAATTTGATCAACAGGAGATATAAGCTTATGATACAGGCTTAATATTATCAGCAAGGTAGAAACTTACGTTAATTAGGCAAAAGACAAAAAGAGAATGTAGTTTAGTTAATTGGGCATAATAACTTATAAGACATTTACTAAGGAGAAATAAACACTGACAGAACATTATCACAAAAATGAAAAAGAATTTACATATAAATCACTAATTTAGTATTTAGTTTTTGTTTTTACATCATGCATTTCTACAAAAAAACTTCATTATATATCATCCATTTTTTATGCCATAATTACTTAATTTTCTTTCTACGTCAATATTAATTTTCAGTTTTGATGCAAAAAAATATATTTCCCATTCTTATGAAAATT
Organism: Palaemon carinicauda; assembly: GCF_036898095.1. Classification (NCBI taxonomy): domain Eukaryota; kingdom Metazoa; phylum Arthropoda; class Malacostraca; order Decapoda; family Palaemonidae; genus Palaemon; species Palaemon carinicauda. The sequence goes on from NC_090744.1 coordinate 97,843,164, forward strand.
AGTGGATTTTTTTTCATAAGTGTGTAAAATCACTTGGGTAATGATAACTACCATCACTGTTAATGTAGTTGTTGACAAAATATTTCTCGTCGCCGAATTATTAGCGCAAGACATACAAAGAAGTGTTTAATCCTTGTTTTTGTGGAGAGTGAGTTTTCGAAGCTGTCTTTGCTATGATGTTTCTCCCCGGAGTTGCACGCCAGCTGCTGTTGTTCTCAATGTTGTTGTTGTTGTTGTTTTTCCCGAGACAAAACTGTGTTAGAGCCTCCATATTTGTTGACACTCTCCGCACGACTTTACATCAGCTGGATGGAGGCAAATTGGGTTGTGTTAGAATTCTTCACCCACAGGAGAATTCAAGAGAGAGAGCGGGCACGTTTTAGTTAAAGGGGGGAGGGGGAGGGGGAGGGGGAAGGGGAGA
>NC_090744.1:97848584-97853584 GCF_036898095.1 Palaemon carinicauda
CAAGGTCTCCTGTTCCTTTCGTATTCATATTGGCACGCTGCATAAAAGCCCTGGGTCCATAGAAAGAAGTTCCTCCATTTCTCCATTTTTTAAATTGATTTCTGTCTCTCTAAAGGCTTTCATAGCATGAATTGGTATATATATACATATATACTGTATATGTATATATATAATTTATATATATATGTATGTATATATAATATATATATGTATATATATAATATATATGTATATGTGTATATATATACATTATTATATATACATATATATATACACATAGATAGATAGATAAATACATATATTATATATGCATATATATTTGTTCAATCATTATATTGCCAATGCATCGTACCTCATATTAAACATATACATAAAATAGATATAATTATTCATGCATGTGCCCCAGTATGAACATTTCAATGTTTTTTTTTTTTTTTTTTTTTTTTAGCCAGGGATCAAATTCAATTTTCAGTCTATTTGTTTGACAATGAATGTCATTTCACTGCAATGTGTTACATTTCATTTGTTTTAGAATTATCTTTTTTTATTTCTGTTATTTTACCGGTTATATATTTTTTGCACCTCATTGTTGAAATTCCCGTCCTGTTAAAAATGTCTTTGTCCGCTTTCAATGTGATCAGGATTTTTATAAACTACGCATTTTTGGCTGGCTTTTTATTTTGCTTTTGAGTGAGGCTTTCACTGTGCAGATATCTTTTTATTATAACTGTTTTGATAACATATTTTAGAGTTTTACTTCAAATACGCAAACACACACATTATATATATATATATATATATATATATATATATATATATATATATATGTGTGTGTGTGTGTGTGTGTGTGTGTGTCTCCAGACGTTCCTCTTTATTATATAAGTGAGATATGGTGCTAATTATATATAATTTTTATTTTTAAATTAACTGTCTCACTTGAAGTTCCAAATCAGTATGAAAACCTTTTAAAGAATTTATAGAAAATAAAATGCGATCGAGTAAAGAAAACGAGAATGGGGATTTTGTTCCCAAAACATCACTGTAACTCCGTTGGATCTGAACGAAATGTAATGGCGCGAACGAAACCAATGAAAAAAAGTGAAAAACTTCAAAGGAAAAGGAAACAGAGGTGATAAAGAGGTGATAAAAGAAGTGATAAAGAGAGACTAACAGGAAAGGAAAAAGAGGAAGGAAGACCTGTATAAGAGATAGTTACACTCGATTACCGACGAAGCTTCATTGAAAATGGAATGCAAAAGGACCAACTCCAAAGGAAAAGAAAACGAGAGGGAATTATTTAAACGGGTATTCGCCGACCAATTCATTGGTATATTTCATGGTGGTTTTCAATCCGGACATTTAACGAAGGGTGTGTAAATATATTCTAGAAACTTTACACAAACATTTATATACATATAAACATACAGTATACATATTGTATATATATATATATATATATATATATACATATATATATATATACTTAGAGAGAGAGAGAGAGAGAGAGAGAGAGAGAGACTTGCTCCTTTCTCCTTCCGTAGCCCTACTCAAGATAGTTGATCATGTCTAGAAGCAAAACATGAAATCAACCGAAGTTACGAATTCCAGCTTCATGCTTCTTCGTCTCCAGAATTCGCCGTAAAGCAAAATTATATCGCATTTAATCCTAGAATTAAATGGCAAAGGAACGCCCATCCCTCTGCAGGGGGATTTTCGATACTTCGGAGGTTTTACCTTTGGCGTTGCCATGTCCGGTGAATTATTGCAGACGGACGTTTGTCCTCCGACTTTGTCTCTTTCATTGTGAAACTTTTGATTGACGTCATTGGGTATTGTAATGCCAGGTGTCTCATCCTACGCATAACACACCCCTACACCCCCACAACCCGTTTGAGTTGTTTCAAAAGTTCAAACTCGTAGCAAGTGTTTTTTTTTTTTTTAATGTTGAACAGGCCTACATAAGTCCTTTTATAGTTTATATATCAAATATGTGTTTCAATGTTGTTAATTTTTTTACAATATTTTATTTGGATTTTTCATTCCTTCTTATATCGTTTATTCATTTCCTTATTTCTTTTCCTCACTGAGGTATTTTTCCTTGTTGGAGCCCTTGGGCTTATAGTATCTTGCTTTTCCAACTGGGATTGTAGCTTAGCTAATAATAATAATAATGATAATAATAAAATACTGTAAGACACAGGGATTCCCGGCACACCTCGCGCTGAGGAAATGCAGCCTACTAGACCGTTACTGTGCGGTGAGTAACCAAATAGACAAGGCAGGGAGATATTGCAGAGGTGGTGTGCTTGGCTATACAGAAGAACTCGCCACTAAGTAATGGTGTTACAGGGTGCACTTCGCTAGAATAAAGTGCACTATTAATTCTTATGCCCAACTGTACGCATGTGAATATTTTGGGCCATATAGCTCCTCACTGGGACCTGAAGACCATGCATTGTCAAGGCAAAACTAGGATGGGGTCATCGTAGTTGCACTCCGAGAGGTTCGACAGAAAAATGGAGGAAAGGAAGTAATTACTCTGCACCATTTAAGGAAGTATGACGTCCCATTATTGCTTTTATGTGACGTCATAATCTGTTATCGAAAAGGTGAAAATGTCTTCTACTAGACCTCATGAAAATTTTATCTCTCTCTCTCTCTCTCTCTCTCTCTCTCTCTCTCTCTCTCTCTCTCCTAAAAGGGAAAACTAGTCAAAGCCGAGAAAGGGAAGATGAAACAAACGGGTGAACGAAGGGGGACAAGAAGAGAGGAGAGGTGGAGAATGACAAGACTGAAAATTGAATAAAAGTTAGGTTTGTAAGCAAACTGAATATTCAAATACAAATATTTATACATATTTTTCGTTTAAGACTATTTAAGAACAACACATAAATAATTTTTGTAGTATAATTATTGCAAACAAATGCAAAATGTAATTTGAGAACCAGATTCGTGCTTTATTAATAGCCAGTAAAAGTATCTTTATCAGGAATCTCTTTCAATTAAATTAAAGACACAAAAAATCAGATAATAATCTAGTATTTCTGTTATCTTAAGAGGTAATACCATTAAAATTCGAAGGCAATAACTCATTTAATAGCTATCTTAGAATTTTCTGATTTTGAGAAGTATATCAAACGAGAGAGAGAGAGAGAGAGAGAGAGAGAGAGAGAGAGAGAGATTTACAAGGGGCTACAAGGATTTTGGATGTCTCAAAGACTTTTTAATCCACCCGGGGAGACTCCATTTGCCCTTCGGTAGAGCGATTTGCGATTTGTTTTGAGCGTTTAGAGTTTTTATGATCTAGAGAGAGAGAGAGAGAGAGAGAGAGAGAGAGAGAGAGCTCCGTACAACACTCCTGAGACAGCCCTAATGGAAGACAGGTTTTGGGCAAGTCCCTAACACCCCCCCCCCCCCCTTCCCAACGCACACTCAAAGAGCCCCTTCGCAATGCTCTTTTGCAAAAAGGGCAAATCTCCTTCAAGGCTTGTTGACATTGGGAAAGGAGTGCTTGCTTAGAGAGAGAATCTTAAATGCTTTGCCAATAGACTTAGAATAGTTTCTAAAAGTGAGTGTCACTGTGTCAGAGAGAGAGAGAGAGAGAGAGAGAGAGAGAGAGAGAAAGCATTTAGGCTTCGATAATCGCTTTCCAAACTTTTACATTCCTTTCAGGATCCAAATTGAATGTGAGATAACATAGATAGTCCTTTTTGTTCTCCCTTAATATTTATAAATACTGTATATATATTTATATATAATTATATGTATATAATTATATATGTGTATATATATATACACATATACACACCGAATAATATGAGTGTGTAAATTCATTTTATAGGTAGATCAGTGAATAAAATTTTCAAAACAACAAATTGTATATTGTAGCAACTATGCAAATTATCACGTTATAGGTAACTGATGAATAACACTAAGTGAAATTATATCTTCGATAAAGCATATGCACCTTATCCGCGTGTGTGAGTCTCTCTCTCTCTCTCTCTCTCTCTCTCTCTCTCTCTCTCTCCGTTTTTCTCATTGCTTTTAACGCCATTCAATTAATTTTATTACCCGTTAATTAAAAGAAGTGAACATCCAAATAACATAACCAATTTATTACCTTCAATCCTCCATTGGCAGACCATCTATATAGTCTTCAATCTATTTATCCCAGTAAGTGATACGTTGAACCCAATTGATTCATGGCCCGGTCGGTCAAAGTGTGCGGTGACCCCGTTTCGGAAATGGCATATAAAGCCCTTTCCTTCGTAAGCGTACATCATTAAGTTTATTGATATGCTAATGGCGAGTTCTTTGCCGTTAATATATGGGAAGGGAAACTTAATTAATGTAATATTATTGCCTGCAGTAGTCAACTTATTACTACCCTCCGCCAAGTGGTTACGTCCTTCTTTCCTCACGCTTTTATTCACTATTGAATATTATTATTATTATTATTATTATTATTATTATGATTATATGCTAGGCTACAACCCTAGCTGGAAAAGCAGGATGCTAGAAGCCCAGGAGCTAAAACAGGGAAAATAGCATGGAAAAATAAAATATTTTAAGAACAGTAACATTAAAAGAAATATTTCATACATAAATTTGAAAACCTAAAATAAACAAGACGCAGAGAAATAAGATAGATTAGTGTGCCCGAGTGTACCCTTAAGCAAGAAAATTCTAACCCAAGACAGTGGAAGACCATGATACAGAGGCTATGGCAGTAATTAAGATTAGAGAACAATGGTTTGATTTTGGAGTGTCCTTCTCCTAGAAGAGCTGCTTACCATAGCAAAAGTGTCTTTTCTACCCTTATCAAGAGGAAAGTGACCACTGAAAAATTACAGTGCAGTAGTTAACCCCTTCAGTGAAGAAGATTTGTTTGGTAATCATACACGCTCGTACACTGTAATGGTTTTGAATTTTTATGTTATCACTCTCTCTTCCCTGCACTGTTATAGACCAACTTGTGTTATCATGCTTTTTCATGTTTG
>NC_090744.1:97861084-97863584 GCF_036898095.1 Palaemon carinicauda
TCTGAGGAAATGCAGTCTCACACCCTTACTGCGCGGAGAGTAACCAAACAGGCAATGTAGGGAGTGACTGCAGAGGTTGTGTGCTTGGCTATACAGAAGAACTCGCCACTCAGTAAGGGCGTGACAGGATGCAATTCTTCAGAGAGTGGGTGTGCCAGGAATTCTGTGTGCAACTGTATGCATATGTATATTTTGATACTTATAGCTCGTCGCTGGGACCTGAAGACCATTCAGCGCCAAGGCCCAATTAGGATAGAGTCCTTGTAGCTTGCCCTCTGAAGCACACGTTAGAGAAGTTAGACAGAAAAATGGAAGAAAGGAAGTAATCACTTTGTTCCATTCAAGAAAGCATGACGTCACATCAATTGCTTTTATATTACGTCATAATCTGTCATGGAAAAGGTCAAATCATCTCCTACTAGTCTTCATGAACATATACTCTCTCTCTCTCTCTCTCTCTCCTCTCTCTCTCTCTCTCTCCTCTCTCTCATCCTCTCTCTCTCTCTCCTCTCTCTCCTAAAAGGGAAAACTAGTCAAAGGAGAGAAAGGGAAGATGAAACAAACGGGTGAACGAAGGGGGGACAAGAAGTAGAGGAGAGGTGGAAAATGACAAGACTGAAAATTGAATAAAAGTTAGGTTTGTAAGCAAACAGAATATTCAAATACAAATATTTATACATATTTTTCGTTTAAGACTATTTAAGAATAACAAATAAATAATTTTTGTAGTGTAATTATTGCAAAAAAAAAAATGCAAAATGTAATTTGAGAACCAGATTCGTGCTTTATTAATAGCTTAGTAAAAGTATCTTTAATCAAGAATGTCTTTCAATTAAATTAAAGACACAGAAAATCAGATAATAATATAGTATTTCTGTTTATCTTGAGAGGTAATACCACTAAAATTCGAAGGCAATAAGTCATTTAATAACTATCTTAGAATTTTCTGATTTTGAGAAGTATATCAAACGAGAGAGAGAGAGAGAGAGAGAGAGAGAGAGAGAGGAGAGAGAGAGAGAGAGAGAGAGAGTTACAAGGGGTGTTACAAGGATTTTGGATGTCTCAAACACTTTTTAGTCCACCCGGGGAGACTCCATTTGCCCTTCGGGTAGAACGATTTGCGATTTGTTTTGAACGTTTAGAGGAGTTTTAATGATCGAGAGAGAGAGGAGAGAGAGAGAGAGAGAGAGAGAGAGAGAGAGAGAGGAGAGAGAGAGAGAGAGAGAGAGGAGCTCTGTACAACACTCCTAAGACAGCCCTAATGGAAGACAGGTTTTAGGAAAGTCCCTAACACCCCCCCCCCCCCTAGCCTCCAACGCGCACTCAAAGAGGCCCTTTCGCAATGCTCTTTTGCAAAAAAGGGCAAATCTCCTTCAAGGCTTGTTGACATTGGGAAAGGGAGTGTTTGCTTAGAGAGGGAATCTTAAATGCTTTGCCAATAGACTTAGAATAGTTTCTAAAAGTGAGTGTGGACTGTGTCAGAGAGAGAGAGAGAGGAGAGAGAGAGAGAGAGAGAGAGAGAGAGAGAGAGGAGAGAGAGAGAGATTTTTAGGCTTCGAGAATCGCTTTTCCAAACTTTTACATTCCTTCCAGGATCCAAAATGAATGTGAGGATAACATAGATAATCCTTTTTTTCTCCCTTAATATTTCTCTGTTTGCTTTCCTCATCCTTTCTTTCAAAAACTATTCTCCCTTTCATTTTTTTCCTTCTCTATTCTAAACCATCTCGAAAAGTTCCGAATTCTTTTAAAGTTCCTATTTCAATATCAAAGGGTATTAAGGTAATCCAGTTTAAGATTTTCAGTGCATTTAATTATGTTAAATAGCTGAGCTCTGCTGGGATAAAAGTATGCTAGCCGAGGAAGAGAAAATTAGACGTTACTACATATATATATATATATATATATATATATATATATATATGTATATAATATATATATATATATATATATATATATATATGTATATATATATATATATACTATATATATATATATATATATATAATATATATATATATATAAACACACGTATGCATGTAGAGGGAGAGAAGGTGGGAAAAGGTCCTGGTTACGTTGGAATAACTGCTAAGTTTATATTGGCTGAAAATGAAGAGACTCCCAGCATACTTATAAGATTGTATTGTAGAATATGACATGAAGAAGAAATACCTGATTAATAGGAGCGTTGGTGAAAATGGTTAAAAATGGAGATCTGGCTTATTGCAGTAATTACAGAGGCATAACATTTACGGGAGGTTGTCATGAAAATATCTATTATGCTTATTCTAAAGAGACTAGAGAGAAATATTAATGAAAAGCCAAGAGATGAAAAAGCAGGATTTATAAAAGGTAGAAAGTTTGTACTGACCAAATTTTCATTTTGAGACATGTACAACAATGCTTAGAATATAGAAATCCACTTTTGATGGCATTTGTGGACAATGAATAGGCCTATTAAATATTGAGTCTGTACATGAGCATAGAAAGTACAAAGCTG
>NC_090744.1:97881084-97893584 GCF_036898095.1 Palaemon carinicauda
ACTTAATGAAGTAATGCAACAGCACATAAACTCCTTTTTAGACATTTATGCATATCAAAATATTGTTTTTCATTATTATACAATGTTTCCAATAGAAATGATTGTATTATGCTCCCAAAAGCTTATCGTTATTTTTCAGATGATAGATTGACTGCTAAAAACTACTTACAGTTTATAGATATTCATTGAATGTAACATTTCGTAATACGCGAGGATACTTTATTGTAAAATATTCCCCAAATTATTCAGATTCAAGGGTATGCGCCGTTTCAGTCTTTAGACTCTAAACCACTTTCCCTTTATTCATCATTTATTTCACATTCCCATTGTTGAGCTTTGTCATCTCACCGTCTGCTATCTTGGCCTTGAAGGATTAGCATTGCCATTTGAACTAAAATCTTAAACATATATAGTAAAATCTTTACTACATTGCTAATTCAATCTTTGTCCTAAGTGCTTTATTCACTTGATAATTATCGAAACTAAATGGTAAAATTGGAGATAGTTATTACAGGATATAAATAACAGGATTATTTTGTTAGAATCAAATGCTTATCCAAATAATGGGTGATTTTGGGGGAAAATAACTAATTGCTTTTGGGCATTTGGAGGATTTGCTTCCTTAAGGATCCGTATACCAACATTTGTCCAGCTGCATATAGTTTGATCATTATATTTTATACTCCTCTATATACCTTAAATGCTCTGCAGGAAAATTTAACCAGTTGCTTTAAAATCGACTAAGATATTTTCGTTAACTGGAATAATGATATAGGAATGGGATATATATTGTATAAAAAATCTGAGGGGCACCACTTATTCATGGAAGCATGCTTCACAATGCAATTTTTTTTTTTTACTTCGATGGAGATTGTAAAAACTAAGATAGAGGAAAATGAAATACAGATCTCCAAATGCCTTATTCCGGAATCAAGCTAATGAATATCTTGTCTTGGCTTCACACATCAAATAGTTCCAAGTTGGAATGGTCAAGGGAAGGTGTTTCTGCTGCCGCTTGTGAGAGATTTCTTTTATGGAGGCACAGAGAGGAGCTAAGAACCAAAGTTGACGCCCTAAGACGAGCACCGAGGCAGAAGGGCATTCATTTTAGAGATATTTAATAAATAAATGAATAAATAATGACGGAAAGAAACACACATATTAAATAATGAATCAGGGGATAGAGGAAGAAGCTCAGGAAATAAAATCTAAAGAATGAGAGAAAATATTTAGGAATCCATGAGTATCGCTCCTCAGCTGTATAAGTTAGTGATTAAAAGGACAATCAAACTTTTATTTCCAAGATATTTTAATATTGGGTTTCTCCTTTCCCCTACTCACGGCACCAGCTGTAGAGATTGTGGTTTAACTAATACCGTGATAGGCTGAGGAGTTGGTATGGATAGCTTTTGCTTAAACAACCCGAACTAGAGCTTCACGGATAGTAATGGATTTTTTGCTTGTTAAGCGCCCTTCTACCTTGCGTAATTTACCCCGTCAAGAGACCTACATCTAGCACTCCATAGCTGGGCTAATTCGGGCACTTGATCACTGTAAATAAGGACTTTATCATACAAAGCTAAGCCTATTTGAATCAAGATTATAAGACCTTTGTGCATGAAATTGATAAGAAGTTGGTTTGATCTCAAAGCTGTTTAATTTCTCAAGATAAAGCTACTAGCAAATATATAATCATTGATAACTTACACTCAGGGTATTAGAATGGGGAATCATTTCGTGCTTATGCCATCTATTCGTGTATATTTTCAGGAATAATTATAGAATTCGTTTTGGGAAATAAGTATATCATAGTTTCATGACAAAATTTCTGAGACTACGATTTGTCAATAAAACAAATTTTTTAAACCCTTTACCAGAATGTGATAGCGTCCTCATCTACCTCAATATAAGTTATTTTCGATACGAAATAATAAATTCTGATTGTATTCAAGGTGCTTTGCAGTCATCAGAATCTATTATATCCATCATCGATTATCTATTATGCAAAGTTAATACTTAAATTTCGTTACTTATCGACCTTCCATCAACAGCAGCTATTTTATTCTACTGCTGCTATCTTTTACAAATAAACTAATAATGAATTAGGTTAGCCAAATTTACTAGAACATTGACGGGTATCAAATAAATCTCAGGCAATGATACAATATCTTATAAACTGTATCATGAGTCTACAAGCATCCTGTCTCCACAACCCCTAAAACAGAAATGACTTTCCTATTTGCTCAGTTTCGGAATGGCCGGGGCAGGGGGATAGAAGGAGAACACCACCCCCCCTTCCCTGGAAAGTATCTACTTTGTCCCTCTTACGAATATATATATATATATATATATATATATATATATATATATATATATATATGTGTGTGTGTGTGTGTGTGTGTGTGTGTGTGTGTGAGTGTGTGCGTATGTGTGTGTGTTTTGTATTTGTATTGAAAAGTTGAGACGTCAAATGATTATACAGAATTGAAATATGGCAACTCAATTTGTAACATTTGTATACTTTTGCTAACAAAGACGGCCCTTTACTGTCTGATTCGCTAAGGTTTGAGAAGGCTCCGCCCATTTCGTAGAAGTTGTAAGAAGAGCAACTCCTTGTCCGTTTTGTCATGGGAACACTAGAGACATCTGACGAAAGATTTCCCCTGAGTGTCGGCGTTCTTTTGATTCTAACTGTACGTCAAGGTAAATGAACTCTATAATCATGAGAATGCCACAAAACCTAACTATTCAGCATGCTGTTGTCGCAAGAATTCATCTTGCTTGTGAAGGGAGTTAGCCTAGTTGCCTTTGTGCATTCAATTAGACAAGGCGCTCACCTGAGAGTGTCGGCTGTACAGTGTACTCACGAACCTTTTGTAATAAGGTGGAAAAAACCCATGTTCCGATGCCTCATTATCCACTGACATGGAACATATGTACACACACACACACACACACACATATATATATATATATATATATATCTATATATATATATATATATCTATATATATATATATATATACATAAATATATATATATATACATACATATATATATACATATATATATATATATATATATATATATATATATATATATATATATATGAATATACATGTGATGTATTCCTAAAGTAACCCCTGGATTTTCAAATACGCGTATAAACAATCTTATTGAAAAACACCTAATAAACGAAAATAAACACAGTCCAATAACAAGAACAAAAACAATAATATCTATCCGCATAGCCAGCAATAACCAAAGGAATAAGAAAAAAAACCAGAAGGAGAAAGGGAATTGTTTAAAAATGCAGTGGGGGAGGGGGGGAGGGGAGAGGTAAATAGCAGCGGTGTGCTCCGAAAACAACTATTGTCTCGGCTTGATATTGGCACTGCTGAACACAGCCGGACTCGTAAACTGCCCTGCTAGGAAAAGACTTAGAAAAAATACTGCGTCTTCTGACGTTCCATAAATAATACAATAAAGACCAAAGCGGCACAGGAGTCTCTCTCTTCAACCCTTTAGGTTTTCATTTTTTTTTCTTTTTTTTGAGAGAGAGAGAGAGAGAGAGAGAGAGAGAGAGAGAGAGAGAGAGAGAGAGAGAGAGAGAGAGAGTAAATACTAGAAAAAACTATGACTAAAGCAGCGGGACATGGCTGCCCTGACTAATATTATTACCCGAGCCGTCAAAATTACGTCTAAATATTTAGACAGGTATGCACACACACGCACGCGCACAGATTCAACCCTTCCCCCTACCACCACCTTTCTTACCTACAACCCTCTGGTACGGCAATTTGTGGGAGAGCATGGTTTCCGAGTGTACCTCTCTCTCACAACGGCATGACTAATTCTCTTCCCCTGCGTGTGACAGTGTGTATATATATATATATATATATATATATATATATATATATATATATATATATATATATATATATATACACACACTTGCTTTCCATTAAATAGGGGAGATTACTAGCTTAGCTAACCCACAGGTTGGGTAAGCAGAATGCTTAAAGTCCAAGGATGCCAGCAGTTAAAGTAGCCAAGTGAGGAATAGAAACATGGAAATAGCAAAGTATATATAAGTAGAATAAAAGTCTAAAATATCTCAAGATCAGTAACAACGTTAAAATAGATCAGTCATATATAATCTATAAAACAAGACTCATGCCAGAAAAAAAAATGAACTTTTTAAGTTCCACCGATTCAACTTACCGAGTAAGAAGATCATTTCGTAATCTCGTCATAGCTGGAATAAAATTTCCTGAGTACTGCGTCGTATTGTGTCAGTAAAGGAGAACCTACTCGGCAATTTGAATTTCCTCAGAGATTGAAAACCAGGTTAATTACAAGAGACTAATGGATGGAAAAAAAATAATAGGAGACTTATGCAGTGATTTAATTTTTCATTTATATTTCTAAGTTATTATTGCATTTCTTAATTTCCACATCAGTCTTCCAATTGCTCGAATTGTTATTGTCCAAGACAAAAAAAAAATATATGGGGAAAACTCAAACTTAGGTCGGAGCATTTATCACATGCTTTCTAATATGACTCAAAAGACAAAGTTTGCAATTATGTTCATAATTTTCTCATTTTTAGTGGAATGCAGAAGTTTATCATCATTATAGTCAAATAAGTTCACATTTTTCACTTCAGTACCAGAGATCTTCACAATCTTTGGAACCAAGGGCACGTATACTTATCACAGCATAATAGTATGAAATGAATTAACACATTTTTCCTTTTCTGATAAAATACCAACTTTTCAATACAAAACTAAAAAGGTAACGAACTGATTTACATTTGTATCAGGCATTTTTGAACAACTCGTAAATGCAGGATTCATAATTTGACGATAAAAAAAAAGTGAACCCCACACCCTTGAATCTTACTGTCAAATTGTCTCGATACTACAAACTTTCTCCCTTCTAAATCTTACAACTGTACTCTTGTACAAGAAGGGTATTCAAACTAACGAAAATCCTTAAATATAAATTTACTAAAACTAATCCGAACATTGAAAAACCTCAAACAACGCTCAAAAGTAAAACATACGAAAAATAATGACTATAACCTAACAAAATCACCAAATGGAATACAGTACATATAGACTGGAACATCTATACGCCGTTTTCACCAGTTCCGTTGCCCAATGGAAAACTCCAGTCGGTCAGTTGGACAGGGTAGTCAATTACACTTTCGATATCAGTTCCAGGTCATCGTTATGAAACAGTCTCGAACAGATTTAGTAGATTTGAGAAAGACTTCAGAAGAATATTGGCAGTTGAATGAAAGGACACGATAAGAAATGAAACTGTAATGAGATTACTCGAGTGCCATATGCGGATGAGATCATGGTGAGGGGAAGATAGAGATGGTTTGGGAAAGCTTTTCTCACTTCCCAAGAGAGATTAGTTCACCAAACATTTAACTGGGCTCCACAAGGTACTAGAAGAGTTGAAAGTCCCAAGCCTACATGGCTAAAGACCATGAATTGTGAAGTAGATGATGATGAATGAAGGGGTATTAAGTTAAAAGCTCAGGACAGAGACGACTGGCAAAATCAAACCGAGGCCCTTTGCGTCATTAGGCGTAAGAAGATATGGTGATAAATAATTTTCATTCCCGTCTAATTTGAAAATGAGCATTCACAAGAGGCGGAAAAAGAACTGCTCTGACTGAAATATGAGGACAACGGAGGAAGTACTATTGATGATAAATAAAATAACACTTTCATTATGACAGTAGTAAATCAACCCATTCAAAAATAATGTCCTTCTTTTAAGACAGTCAAAGTAAAAAAAAAACAAAAGCTTAAGACATTCACTTCAGTGTTCAACTATCTGATTTCAGGGTAAACAAATAAACCTTCCATTATTCTAACAGTCTTACTCCCTACACAAAGACATTTCATTAACTACCTCTTTCTCTCGCTTGCTTTCCCTTTCTTCCTCTCTGAAGGATTTAGCAAAGCAAAGTGAAAAGAAAGGTAAATATCAAGACTTCAGAAATTTTGTCTGAAAGTTCATAAAGTTATAATGAAAAACAATGTCTTTCTTCATCTTTTTTTTAACATTCAAAAATTTCGCTTATTTAAGTGAAGTTTATCAACGGGGAAAATAATAAAGCTTATGATACAGGGTTAATATTATCAAAAAGGTGGAAATTACGGTAATTAGGCAAAAGACTGAAAGAGAATGTAGTTTCGTTAATTAGGCATAAGAACTGTATAAGACTTTTTACTAAGGAAAAATAAACACTCAGAGAACATTACCACAAAAATGGATAAGAATTTACATATAAATGTATATTTACTAATTCAGTATTTAGTTTCTTAAATCGTATACTTCTTCAATAAATTTTAATTATGTATCATCCATTTTTCATGCCATAATTACTTGATTTTAATTCTACGTCAATTATAACCTTCCATTTTATCAAACATGCTAACTCATATTTCCTAATCTTATGAAAATTAATGTCTTTTTTTTCATAAGTGTGTGTAAAAATCACTTAGGCAATGATGATTACTATCGCCGTTACTATAGTTGTTGACAAAATATTTCTCCTTTCCAAATTATTAGCGCAAGACAGACAAAGAAGTGTCTAAACCTTGTTTTTGTGGAGAGTGAGTTTTCGAAGCTGTCTTTGCTATGATGTTTCTCCCGGGAGTTGCACGCCAGCTGTTGTTGTTCTCAATGTTGTTGCTGTTGTTGTTTTTCCGAGACAAAACTGTGTTAGAGCCTCCATATTTGTTGACACTCTCCGCACGACTTTACATCAGCTGGATGGAGGCAAATTGGGTTGTGTTAGAATTCTTCTCCCACAGGAGAATTCAAGAGAGAGCGGGCACGTTTTAGTTAAAGGGGGGAGGGGGAGGGGGGGGCGAGGTGGATGTGAGAGTAGGGGCAGGGGGAGGGGGATAACCAAAAGCCTTTTCCCTAACCCTGTCGTCCCCTGGTCTTCCTAAAACGTCTCTTGCAAGAGAAACAACGAAAACAGCAAAAAAATTATGGGACGTATATTCGAAAGAATTTTTTCTTTATGTAAGAAACGTTGTGTTTATTTAATTATTCTCTGCTCCTTTTGGTCTTCTGTTTCTCTAATTTATCATGTACTTTGTTCTGTTATTTTGGAAGTTTCTACCCGCGAGATATTATTTAATTTTTTTTGTAAAAGTGTATATATATTTCAAGGTTTTTATTCTCTTTCGCTCAGACCCACATAATTTACGTGACTGAAGTGCTAAGGAGCTATGGGATCATGTACGAAGATTTGTTTATATTTTTTTGTCGTTTGTTTGTTTGTCAATATGAGCTCATGCATACACATGCAAACATTTTATACACACATATATACAGCATATATATGCAAACATATGTATGTATGCGTACATAGTGTATGTGTATATTTATATATATGTATACATATCATTATACACACATATAAACATACGTATATATATATATATATATATATATATATATATATATACATACAAACATACACACAAAAACTCACATACACACACATTATATATATATATATATATATATATATATATATATATATATTAAACATGTGTTTTCAAAACTGAGCAATTCAAATATTTTCTAAGAAAAATCTTAAACTAAAAAATATCGAATTTAAAAAATATTACATTGTTGCTTATAGCAAACATTCATCAATAATCTGCAATAAATTACTCTTTTTTAAGAAAGTGTGACTTTCAGTTACAAATGCCACTCTCTCTCTCTCTCTCTCTCTCTCTCTCTCTCTCTCTCTCTCTCTCTCTCTCTCTCTCTATGGAGTTGCCTTTCTAAACCAGATTAATGAAGTAATTTCTTGTCCCTTATGGAAGCGACACTAGGCGTACGGATATCTATTGTGTTTCAACTCAATGCTTATGTTTCATATGTTACTTATATGATTCATGAGTCAGTGAAAATATATATATATATATATATATATATATATATATATATATATATATATACATATATACACATTATATATACAAATATATACTATATATATATATATATATAAATATAATGTATATATATATATATATATATATATATATATATATATATATATATATATATATATACTGTACGCACACACACACACATATATATATATATATATATATATATATATATATATATATATACATATATATATATACATGTATATACATGTATATATATACATATATATACATATATATATACATGTATATATATACATATATATACATATATATATACATGTATATATATACATATATATACATATATATATATATATATATATATATATATACATGTATATATATATATATATATATATATATATATATATATATATATATATATATATAAATGTTATACAATGGTTCCGTGTCTGGGAACTAAACGTATAATATCATATATATCACGACTGGCCAGCTATAGAACCTCTCAAGTTCCAAACTCGCCAGTTTGTTTTTACATTAAATCTGTTACACTTGAAAATATTAATACCAGAGCTCTAAGACAGTTATGTAACTCACAAACAGCAATATACACAACACTGAATATCCAAAGGTCTCTTAAGTACTCTCAAAACAAAACTGGGTAATTATTCTTAAGAATTATTGTAACAACTCTCACTTCGATTCTTTGCAGAATACCAGCGAGTATGTATTAAACACTGATGATTAAAATAATGGACTCTTTACAAAAATAAATATATTCTATAAAAATTACAACACTGAAAAAATTTACATAAAATAATCGTCCAAAATATTAAGTCTGAACAAAGCTTAGATTGGGACAAATATGAAAATTATATAATCACTTGACTTGAAATATTAAATCTGAATAAACCTTAGACTCAGACCTCAGAAATAATACTTATGAAAATTATACAATCACTTGTTTCACTTAATATTAAATTTTACACCAACTTTCAAGTTTGCTACCTAATGACAAATAACCAGATCACGATATAATTATCTTTCCCGTTACTACAGGGTAAGTTACGAAACTTTACGCAATGCCAACACTCACCACAACACAATTTTAAAATGCAGGTGGCATTGGGGCAAGCTCGTACTGAAAATAATCTTGCAGATCAGCAGTACTAGTGCCTAATGATTGTATTATTCTTTGAAACAGAAGAGTTGTATCAACAGGAACAATATCTTCTCGTATTGTGACACTTGAGTTTATTGTTGCCAGAGGTAACACACGGTTCTTGCGCTTCAATTTTACCTCACCGAAAGCTTGTCCAGTTATGGCATTCATAGACTCCAATCCAATTTCATAGCTTTTGTAGCAGTTTATTTTATTATCACCAGTTATCCCAGTTGCAAGTGACATAATCTCCTTATTGTCTGAAAAGGGTGGATGAGACAGAAACCACTGCAAAATCTTTTCTGTATCTTCATTATCTCTCACAATCCTTGAAGGTCGTAGTTCAATGTGCTGTTCACTATACGAACTTCTCAATCCACAAAACTCCTCAACTTTGGTGCACATTTCACATGTATCTGGCATGCCAAGAATCCACCGACTCAATACACTATCGGTTATCCCTCACCCATGTGTCAGCCCTCCTGAGGTCTTCATGGTCCTCATTAGCGTTTGTTCAACAGTAAGATCTGACCATAGACCAGCCCAATTCTTGTTTGAGCGCCTGATTGTAAAAAATCCTTTCTTAATAAACTTGACAAAATCTTCATCAGGCATATGCTGGTGTAAATCATGCATATCTTGCAAGTATAGGTGGCACGATTTTGCATAAGCTAAGTTACCAGCTGCATGAAAGTAAGGTATAAACTCTTGAACACACAGTAGGTGTAATTCCCAATTACCTAGTCTTTCAGCCTCTATATAGTGTAGCATCACAGTCACCATCTGGAAATATTGTATCCAAAGCATTGCTGTTTTGCCCCTTAAGGCAACTTCTTGTGCATGAGTGTTAAATGCCTTTACAATGCTATTTATGGTAGCCGATTCCTTTACTGATGTTGCAGTCAATGTTTTGTTATCATACTGCTGAAGCATGGACTGAACCTCTTGTTTATCCTTATCAGAAATGGTTGCACCATCTAAAAGAAGCTAGCCCAATGCAGCATATATTAACACATGTGCTCGAAGGGCTCTGGCAAAGCTGTGTCCTGTCATCATTTTGTCTGTAGATTTAGGTGCATAAACTGTCTCCCACACTTCATTTAATTCACTACCGGCCATGATGTACCCAATAGAACCCATAAATGACATTAAGAGATGAAAACCACCTAGTCGCACGAAAACATTACCTAAATTCAAACTGTTTCCAGTAGAGGACACAATCTCTCTTGCCTTCCCATATAGTGGCTGGTCAAAAGTAACACATGTCACACTCTTACTCGCTTTTCTACATGAATCAGATGCAAACTGTAACACGCTGTTTATTGCACCAGAAGAGGTAGCCTTTAGATCAAGGAAAGACAAGAAGCGAATGGACGTCGTATCAAAGTCCTAGCTATTATTGATAGCATCCATAAATCCATTCCAGTGTGGAATATCCTTAAATTTCATCCACTTCCCACTCAACCATAGCAAATGACAAGATGACGTCGTAATTTTTTCACTAGGATTTGATGTAAGTTTCTTTAGATCCTCAATTTCAATCCTTTTCAGTCCAATTTCACTATAACTTGTGAAGGGTTTCACTGTTATAGATGAACACAAAGAAATTTCTCTAGCAGATGGCCTTTTTTCAGTCTTTTAATTACTTCTGGTTTGATCATTGAGCCTGCTGGTGTTACACATTCAATGGTTCCCATGCAGTGAAATGTGTGAAACCCATCTATTGTGTGCACATCAAAATCTGCATTATCAAAAACAAACTGCATGAAACTATCAGGCAAAATATTAGGAGGGGTAGTTTTCATACAAGATGCTTCAAAGAGTTGTGCTTCATTATATCCAGTAGAGAATCCCAGTTTATGTAAAATATGTACCAGGAGTCTTGATCCAAATTTCCCGTGTACGTAAACAGCTACTCCGAGTAGGATCGGAGAGACAAATGTTCTTGGACGGACTGCTTGTAGGATTGAATGAACTATAGCAGAGCATACCCTGTGTTTGTTGTCTGTATCTCCCTTTCCTCCTTTTTCAATTATTTCATGTAATAAAACTTGAAGAGAGTCAGGTATGGTGTTTTCAACTTTATTAAAGAGCCCCTCAGGAGAACGATAGTTGCTGGAGTCGTACACCTTTGACTTGATGTCCTCTTTAATAATAGCTGCTGCAGTTCTAACAATCCTCATTCGCTCTTCTTTCTCACTATGGAGTTTTTCATTATACCAAGAATTACATAGCAATTTATCTCCTGATTTGCGGAAACATACAATGGGAATCTTTCTTTGGAGGGTAGTTATGATAACATCCTTTCCATACTTTTCTTGTAATTTGGTTTTCAGATAGCTCCCACTTGTCCTGCAAGATTGGTTCTGATGCATCACATCTAACAATTCCTACAAAGTAAATTGACAGTCATCACTCTCTTCCATATATGAACAAACTTTCTCTAAGCCAGTTTCTATATCTTCATCATCGGGTCGTCCACGTTTACCTAACGGATTTAAGTGTTGCTTAGAAAAAAACTTGGAGCTACATGACCTATGGTATCTTGCTTCTTCTGCAACCAAACAATGAACACCAACCATAATTTCTTTTACTTTTTTGTCCCAGTCATCATTACGATTGATGCCTTTATCCAGCACATTTTTTCCAAAGTCTAAGGTCATTACTCTACTAACTACTTATCGTCTATGGAGAGGTTTTTTCTTTTCCTCTTTTTCACAGCACTCTTGAAAACAAAATATACACTTTTTCTTGAAATTAAACAGTTTCTTTTGATCTAATTTTCTGTTTAATAGGTGACCCTGTTTCCTCCTGGTCAGTTGTATCTCTCTTATAAGCTGCTTTTATACTCTTTTCTCTAGTATAGTCTTTTCTGCATTTTATGTGTACTTGAATAGTTGATAAATTAACCCACTTTTGCCACTTATCATCTCCTCTTTTCTTACTTGCTTCAACAAGTGTCGAGATACCTTTCTTAACACAAACATTTTCACTTTCTATTAAGCGTTCTTCGCAAAGTACACATAATTCACTTTGATCTGTGGTTCCTTCCATTTTTAAAGTATATTCTGAAATGAAAACAAAACAAAAAGGATAACTATTTAGAAAATACTATAGTGCAAAAAAGAAAAAAAAATAGCCAAGTATCAGATCAAAAGCAAGTGAATAAATTCACATGGGCATGCTCACACAATTTAATATGGTTACAAAGTCGAGAATATCATTAAAACTATCATTCATACCAAAAATATGCATTGAACATCTTTTGTAGAAAATATTATGGTGAACAATAATGTATAAGGCAGTTATTTTCCTAAGATCAATGGGTTCCATGGAAATAGCGAAAAACTGAAATTTGGCGGCCA
>NC_090744.1:97903584-97908584 GCF_036898095.1 Palaemon carinicauda
TTTGATCTCTATGTCGATGGTGTTCAAAATTAAACTTCCTATTGAATGTGACCATTAGATATATATATATATATATATATATATATATATATATATATATATATATATATATATATATATATATATATACATATATATATATATAGGTGTGTGTGCATATAATATATACTGCAAATATGTATACACACACATACATACATATATATATATATATATATATATATATATATATATATATATATGTATATATATATATATATATATATATATATATATATATACAGTATACATATTGTATATATACATATATATCATATATATACATCCGAAGTATGAGGTAGAAACTTATTTCTATTTGAACACAATATTGTGTTGAATTTCATCCATATATATATATATATATATATATATATATATATATATATATATATATATATATTTGTGTGGGTGCATCATACATTATTCCCTTTCAATCTTCAACGCTGACAATTCCTCAGACGTAAAACAAACAAATGCGTCAATACCCTACCAGTGAGAAACTCTCTCTCTCTCTCTCTCTCTCTCTCTCTCTCTCTCTCTCTCTCTCTCTCTCTCTCTCTCATTGGCCATACCATTCGTCATGTAAGGGGTGATATTAAGTCAACAACAAAGAAAGAAATTGTCTCCATTTGGTTTTATCAATCATGGCGTCTTACAACTGCTTTGTTTTCCAGTATCATATAATGTCACTTATCTTTCCTAATCAGTTTTTGTTTGCTTTTTACTCTCTCTCTCTCTCTCTCTCTCTCTCTCTCTCTCTCTCTCTCTCTCTCTCTCTCTAACAGTTTTATAAATATATTTGTTATTCGTATTGTTTTTACTTTAGTCTCCTTTGTCTCAGTGTAATACCGTTGGCTAGATTTTCATCACATATCTATGATAAATCGATTGTAGTGTAAACAATTTTGAATAATAATAATAATAATAATAATAATAATAATAATAATAATAATAATAATAATAATAAGTTATAATGTTAATAGTTATAATAATAATAGTAATAACAATAATAATAATAATAATATTGCTTTACTTATCTGGGTCCAGCACATCACAGGGGGATACAGACGTGTGGTGGAGATATATATATATATATATATATATATATATATATATACATATATATATATATATATATATATAAAAACATAGATATATATATATATATATATATATATATATATATATATATATGACTGTTAATCCATAAAGTAACTAATTCCAAAGCAAAGATTCTGACAAGAGGCACAGGCAGCAATCCTATGCTTACAATAAACTCCCTGAATAAGCAAACCTAGCTATTGTTACCGCTCACCAAACTAATGGAAGTCCTATCTTTGTCAAAGACATGTCACTGGTAATAAGTAATGCTAAAATTGGACATGGTTCCACTGAAATCCTTAAGGTGGAGACAGAACACTTGAACATCATCTCCATATACAAACGTCCCAGTGAACCATATGAAAGGCCCCCTACATTAGAACGTCAAGTGAAAATGAATTTAATCATTTGGGACTTCAATAGCTACAGTATGAATTGGGGATATGAGTACGAGGAGGAAAATACAGAAAAGTTCATTTCATGGGTTCTGAGCAATAACCACGAGGAACTATAAGACCCAAAAGAACCCTAAACCTTCACCAGCGGAAGATGGAGGAGGGAATACAATGGCCGACCAAAGAAGAAAGATTGCCGCCAAAGGAAGAGGCAACAAATGGAGATGAAGGCAGCCCTATAAGACAGAAATGACATCTTCCTACCCTTTACCTTAGATGGACTACAAAAAAAAAAAAAGTCAAATTGCTAACATCAAACAAGGTTGCAAAAGTAAATGGGATTTTAAATGAGGTTCTTAAACACCCGAGACCCAAAGCTCAACAGTGAGTATTGTCTCTTTAATTAACGTACATGGGTAAAGAAAACACCAGAAAATGGAAAAAACTAAATTAGTTGCACTCCTGAAACTGAACAAGGATTAAAAACCCCAAAGAGCTCGTAAACTGCCCTGCTAGGAAAATACTTAGAAAAAATACTGCGTCTTCTGACGTTCCATAAATAATACAATAAAGACCAAAGCGGCACAGGAGTCTCTCTCTTGAACCTTTTTAGGATTTCATTTTTTGAGAGAGAGAGAGAGAGAGAGAGAGAGAGAGGAGTAAATATTAAAAAAAAATCTATTGCGCAAAAGCTGTGAGCCATGGCTGCCATGATTATTATTATTACTAGTGTACCCGATCCGTCAAAAATTGTCTAAATCTTTAGACAGGTATGCACAGACACACGCAAGCACACACGCACAGATTCAACCCTTCCCCTTACCCCCTCCTTTCCTAACTACAACCCTTTGGTACGGCAATTTGTGGGAGAGCGTGGTTTCCGATTGTACCTCTGAGGGTACCCCTCTCTCACAACGGCATGACTACTTCTCTTCCCCTGAGTGTGACAGTATATATATATATATATATATATATATATATATATGTATATATATATATATATATATATATATATATATATATATGTATATATATATATATATATATATATATATATATATATAGGTATATATATATATGTATATATATATATATATATATATATATATATATATATATATATATATATATATAGACACTTGCTCTTTATTATATAGGGGAGATTACTAGCTTAGCCGAAAGTCAGGTTGTGTAAGCAGAATGTTACAAGTCCAAGGACTCCAGCAGCCCAGTAGCCCAGTGGGGAAAGGAAACATGGTAATAGCAAAGTATATATAAGTAGAATAGAAAGCCTAAAGATATCTCAAAATCAGTAACAACGTTAAAATAGATCAGTCATATATAAACTATTAAACAAGATTCATGCCAGAAAAAAGAAAAAGAAAAAAAATGAACTTTTGAAGTTCCACCGATTCAACTGCTCGATTAGGAAGATTATTTCGTAATTTCGTCATGGCTGGAATAAAATATCCTGAGTACTGCGTCGTATTGTGCAAGTAACGTAGAACCTCCTCGGTATTTTGGATTTTCACAGAGATTGAAAACCAGGTTAATCACAAGAGACTAATGGAAGGAAGAAAAAATTAGGAGACTTATGTAGTGATTTGATTTTCTATTTATATTTCTAGGTTATTATTGCATTTTTTAACCTCCACTTCATTCTTCCAGTTGCTTAAATTGTTATTGTCAAAGACAAAGCAAAATATAAGGGAGGAAACTCATACACTTTAATCTGATTCAAAAGATTAAGTTTGTAATTATGTTCATAATTTTCTCATTTTTAGTGGAATGTAAAAGTTTATCTTCATTATAGTCAGATTATTTCACATTTATCACTTCAGTACCATAGATCTTCACAATCTTTGAAAAAAAGGGAAAATGTGCTTTTCACAGAACAAGTACCACAGTATGAAATACTTAAACACATTTTCCCTGTTCTGATAAAATTCCCATTTCTTTAAAACAAAACTATAAAGAGAATATAAAGAAGAGAGATAACGAATTGATTTGCACTTGCATCACGCATTCCTTGAACAACTCGTAAATGCAGGATTAATTATATGGTAGTATAAAAAAATAAAAATAAACCCCACACCCTTGAACCTTACTGTCAAATTATCTCGATAATACAAGCGTTCTCCCTTCGCAATCTTACAACTGGATTCTTGCACAGGAAGGGTATTTACACCAACTAAAATCCTTAAATCTATATTTACTAAAACTAAACCCTACATTGAAAAAACTCCAACAACGCTTAAAACTGAAAAATGCAAAAAAATAATGACTATAACCTAACAAAATCATCAAATGGAATACTGTACATATAGACTGGAAAATCTAAATGGCGTTTTTTCCACAGTTCCATTGGGCTATGGAGAACTCCGGTCGGTCAGTTCGACAGGGCAGTCAATTACACTTCTGGTATCAGTTCCAGGTCATCGTTATGAAACATTATCCAACAGATTTAGCACATTTGAGAACAAAGCCCTTACAAGAATATTAGTAGTTAAATGAAAGGACAGGATTAGAAATGAAACTATAAGAGAGATTACTCGAGTGCCATATGTGGATGAGATCATGGTGAGGGGTAGATGGAGATGGTTTGGGCATGGTCTTGGCACTTCCCAAGAGAGATTAGTTCACCAAACATTTAACTGGGCTCCACAAGGTACTAGAAGAGTTGAAAGACTCAGGCTTACATGGCTAAAGATTATGAAGTGTGAAGTAGATGATGAAGAATGAAGGGGTATTAAGTTAAAAGCTCAGGACAGAGACGACTGGCGAAAGCTAAGGCCCTTTGCGTCATTAGGCGTAAGAAGATAAGGTGATAAATAATTTTCATTCCCGTTTAATTCGAAGAACAGCATTCACATGAAGCGGAAAAAGAACTGCACTGACTGAAATATGAGGACAAGGGAGGAAGTGCTATTGATGATAAATAAAATAACACTTCTATTATGCCAGTATTAAATCAAACCATTCAGAAATAATGCCCTTCTTTTAAGACAAAGTGAAAAAACAATTGCTTAAGACATTCACTATAGCCCTCAACTATCTAACTTCCAGATAAACAAATAACAAACCTTCCTTTATTCCAACAGTCTTACTTCCTACAAACAATCATTACTTAAACTACCTCTTTCTCTCGATTGCTCTCCCTCTCTTGCTCTCTGAAGGATTTGGCAAAGCAAACTGTAAAGAAACTTAAAAATCGAGCCTTTACAAATTTTTGTCAGAAAGTTCATAAAGTTATGATGAAAAACAACGTCTTTCTTCATTTTTTTAAGATTCAAAACTTTCACACATTTCAGTGAAACTGATCAACAGGGGATATAAGCTTATGATACAGGATTAATATTATCATGAAGGTAAAAATTTACGTTGATTAGGCAAAGGACGAAAAGAGAATGTAGTTTCGTTAATTAGGCATAATACCTTTATAAGACTTTTACTAAGGAGAAATAA
>NC_090744.1:97911084-97926084 GCF_036898095.1 Palaemon carinicauda
TACATATATATATATATACACATATATACATATATGTATATATATACATGTATATATGTATATATATATATATATATATATATATATATATATATATATATATTATTGTTATACGAAGGTTCCGTGTTTGGGAACAAAACATATAATATTTATATCACGACTGGCAAGCTGTAGAACCTCTCAAGTTCCAAACTCACCAGTTTGTTTTTACATTAAATCTGTTACACTTGAAAATATTTATACAAGAGCTCTAAGACAGTTATGTAACTCGCTGAGAGCAATATACAAAACACTGAATATCCAAAGGTCTCTTAAGTACACTCAAAACAAAACTAGGTAATTATTCTTAAGAATTGTTCATACATCTCTCACTTCGATTCTTTGCAAAATACGAACGAGTATGTAATACACACTGATGATTGAAATAATGGACTCTTTACAAAAATAAATATATTCTATAAAAATTACAACACTTTGGAAAAATTTACATAAAATAATCGCCAGAAATATAAAGTCTGAACAAAGCTTAGATTAAGACAAAAATGTTACAATCTGAAAATTATATAATCACTTGATTTGAAATATTAAATCTGAATAAACCTTAGACTAAGACAAAGGAAATAATACTTATAAAAATCATACAATCACTTGTTTCACTTGAAATTAAATTTTACACCAACTTTCAAGTTTGATAATGAAAACACATAACCAGATCACGATATAATTACTGTACATTTCCCGTTACTACAGGGCAAGTTACGAAACTTTACGCAATGCCAACACTCACCCCAACACAACTAGTTTAAAATCACCTTTGTCTTCTTTCATAATGTTTCAACACAGAATCACTTTGGAGTGGTCACACTATAGGTACTGAGAGAGAGTGAGGGAAGAACTTTGGCTATTTCACATGACGGCTGCTTCCCTACTGCTGTTATGCAGCCCTGGAGGGTGCATAAATAAGACTTGGATACTTCCAAAATATTCCAGGTCCGAGATCTGGAAGCGTGGAGAGTTGGCCTAAGGGCATAAGGTTGAATACTATCACGGACGTGTACCCTCGCAACAGGTAGACAAACTCTCTCAATTAGCTCCGCCCTCCTTTTGTTCTTGAAATAAAAAAAGATAAGAACTGAAGCTAGTAGTTTCAGAAATCTTCCAAAACAAGGGCCAAACATAAGAATTGCGTATTTTCTCTCAAACATGACGCAATACCTCATAAAAATATAGAAGAACATTACATAGGCCCTTGTTCCTATCTCGTATAGTCACATAACACTCTCAAACAAATTATGTAAGGCTTCGTAACAAAAAATACGTGAAATCAAAATTTAATTCTCAAAAATATCGTAAATTTACACATACTGACTTGAATGAAGAATAAATTAAATTAACAATGAAAGTCTTACGTAATTTACATACAAATCTTAAATCTACATGACAGGAACACATCTTGAGAGCTGGCTAACCTCTTCAATGCACATATGAAAACAAATAAAATACATGAATAAACTACTGTATTTACTCTACACTAGACCAGCTTCGTTAAAATAAATATATATATATATATATATATATATATATATATATATATATGAATTTTTAAATTTAAAATTAATTTTCGAACACTTACCTGTATAACTTAATTCAGCCGATCACATCTGTGTCGGCTCCAAACAGAT
Source organism: Palaemon carinicauda (assembly GCF_036898095.1). NCBI lineage: Eukaryota > Metazoa > Arthropoda > Malacostraca > Decapoda > Palaemonidae > Palaemon > Palaemon carinicauda. Next base: position 97,912,767 of record NC_090744.1, read on the forward strand.
ATAACTAATTAGGTGACTAATTATCTTACCCTCATTGATTGTGACCAACCGACAATTGGACCAAAAAGTCTCATTAAGATTGAGTTAATAAAATTAAGGAAATCTCGATAAAGAATGAAACTAAAGCGCAATACCTGCAGACTTTTTGGAACGAACGGTCGTCAAAATCTTTAGCCCTGACGGCTTTAACTGTTTAACAGGTAACTGCTTGTCAATTAGAAAATTGACAGTTGGTCACGTGGTCCTCTATCCCTCCCCCACCAATGGTGGGGGGGCATCCCTCCACCAACCGGTTATTGAGCCATTCTTTAAGAATATGTTGTCGTAAAGCTGCTTATGATAATGTGGGGAGGTGGGAAGGGTCTTCCATTAAGTTATACAGGTAAGTGTTCGAAAATTAATTTTAAATTTAAAAATTCATTTGTCTCACACTTAACCTGTATAACTTAATTCAGCCGATTACCAGCATTTATCCTGGATGGAGGGCATAAGTAGAAATATAAACAGCTGATATAATTAAGTAATCTTTAAAGAATACAAACAGACCTGAGAGGACCTCAGAGTAGTTACCTTGACTGATATAGGACATTTCCATGTGTTGTAGTGAACTGGATCCCCAACAGTCAAGTTTAGTCATGGCTGGGTCAGTCTTAACGCCTAGTCGACTAACTACCCTATTCTAAACTAAGTTCCTAACCTTGTATCAACAACTTGCATACGTCGGTTAAGTCCGTTAGTTTAGTCATATGTCTCTGAAGTAAGGTAGGTGTAGGCCCCCGATGGGCCGTCACTACGCTTACTTCCTCTCATGCATTTATATAACCTGCCTACGCGAGGTTTTCATTCGCACGGAGTGAGCCCTTATTCATATCCCATCTCATTCATGCCTTACATTCTTCCTTACATACACTAAGTATTTAGGGTAGAAGGCCAAGTAGATGTTAACCAACAATTTCTCCAGCTGCGACAATTGGACCGAGAGATCGTATGTTGTCATACACCAACTCCACGTCCTTAAGGTAGTGGGAAGCAAAAACTGTATTCCCTTTCCATAGAGCAGCATTCAGGACGGACTTCAATGAAGAGTTCTTCCAAAAAGAAAGAGACGTGGAATAACCCCTCAGACTGTGGGTACCTCTTCCCTTCTTGGACGCACAGCCTGATAAAGATTGGGGAGAAGCCTTTGCTATGAGTCTCCTGATAAAGAAAGAAACAGCATTTTTCGTCATGGCCTTCGACTGTAGTTTAGGGGAGACGAAGAGAGCCCGGGGTCTGTGAGGGATAGCCTTGGTTCTGGCTAGATAATAGCGTAAGGTTCTCACTGGGCAGTACAGTCTCTCCTCTTCCAGATGCCCAACAGTTTCACTTAAAGAGGAAAGAAGAAACTCTCTAGGAAGAGGGTTGGACTCTGATTCCGTCTTGGCTCTGAATTCTGGAAGGTACGTAAGGACCATGTCCTTTCCTCTTGTTCCTACAGAAGCAGAGATGGCTTGTATCTCTCCCAGTCTCTTGGCTGTAGCTAAAGTAACCAAGAAAAGTGTCTTGGTAGTCAAGTCTTGTAGAGAAGCTAACCTGAGAGGTTCAAAGGGAGCCCCAGCTAGAAGCTTGAGAACCACATTCAAGTCCCACATGGGAGGACTAATGGAAATCTTGGGAACCTCAATCTCAAAAGATCTGATCAGGTCAGAGAGAATAGGGTCCTCAAAAACCTCACCAAAAGACAGCCTAAACACAGAGGCTAGTGCCGACTTATAAGCTTTAACGGCCGACACTGAAAGCTTTCTCTCCTTCCGTAGATAAAGAAAGAAATCTGCAATCTTTGGAACTGTAGGTCTAGAAGAGGTGTGGCGGTTCCTCTTACACCAACCTCTATAAACTACCCACTTACGCTGGTAGTTCAAATTGGTAGAGTGTCTTCGTGCCTTGGTGAGCTGTTCAGCCACTGCTGAAGATACTCCCCTCGCTCTAGCGATACGCTTGACAGTCTCCAGGCGGTTAGAAGTAACGAGGACGGTCGAAGGTGGAACCTGTGGAAGTGAGGTTGGCGTAAGAGGTCGTACCTGACAGGCAACCTCCTTGGAATGTCTATGGAAAGTTCTAGGAGTCTTGCAAACCATTCTTTCTGAGGCCAGAACGGGGCTACCAGGGTCATTGTGCACCTCTGCGATGACTGAAATTTGTGTAAGACCTGGTCTATCATCCCTAATGGTGGAAAGGCGTAAGTCTGAAGGTCCCTCCAGTCTTGAAGCATAGCGTCGACCCCTGCAGATTGAGGATCTGTCTGAGGGCTGAAATATGCTGGAAGACGGAAATTTAAAGCAGTTGCAAACAGGTCTATGTTTGCTGGCCAAAGGTGAACAAGGCGATCTACTACCTCCTGACAAAGAGTCCATTCGGAACCTAGCACCTGGTCCCCCCTGCTCAGAGCATCCGCAATGACATTCTTCTTTCCCGGAATGAATTGAGGTCGGAGAATAACGTTGTGATCCTCTGCCCACTGGAGGATCTCCTGAGTGAGAAGGTTGAGAGGTTGGGACTTTGTTCCTCCTTCCTTCTTCAAATAGGTGATCGCGGTGGAGTTGTCTGCATACACTGCGACTACTTCGGATGTACACAGAGGAGTGAAATGGAGAAGAGCCTCCCTGATTGCCTTGAGTTCTCTCCAGTTTATGGACCTGGAGATCTGGGAAGGAGTCCATAAACGAGCAATGCTCTCCTGCTCTAGAGAAGCTCCCCATCCTATGTCTGAAGCGTCTGTATGCAGAACAAGCGTAGGTTCGAGGACTTTGAGAGACAGTCCTGCATTCAAGTGTATCTCCTGGGACCACCAAAGAAGATCCTCCTGACTGCGTGCTGTCCACTGAATTTGTTTGTTGTTGCCCTGCCAGTCCCAATGTTGTCTCAATGTGAATTGAAGATCCCTCATACGGCGTCTTCCGTTGGGAACTAGTAACGTGAGAGAAGCAAGGTGGCCTAGAAGGCTCATCCATAGAGAAACTCTTGGGGTCGGAAGTAACAAGAACTCCTCTATAATTCTCCTGAGGTTGTCTTTCCTCTCTTGAGACGGGAAGACCCTTAAGAGAGGAGATACAATCTTCATTCCCAAATAAGTCGTCTGTTGAGATGGTGTGAGAGCAGACTTCTTGTAGTTTATCTTTATTCCCAGAGTCCTGCAAAGATCCAGGACCAATTCCTTCACACGAAGAGCTTCCTGAAGGGAAGGAGATAGGAAGAGCCAGTCGTCCAGATAGCGGCACATCCGAATACCCATCCGGTGGAATTTGGCTGCAACTGGGGCCATGATCCTGGTGAAGACCTGAGGAGCCGTTGCCAGTCCGAAGCAGAGACACTTGAACTGCCAAGTCTCCTCTCCCCAGCGGAAGCGCAGAAGATGGCGAGAGTCCTGATGAATTGGGACTTGGAGATAAGCATCCTGGAGGTCGATGGTAAAGAACCAGTCCTCTTCCCTTATAGCTAGAAGAACCGTCTTCGGAGTCTCCATCTTGAACTTCGTAATCTCTACGAAGGAGATGAGGATAGAGAGATCGATGATGGGTCTCCACCCTCCTGAAGCTTTCGTCACCACAAACATGTGGCTGTGAAAACTCCAGGAGTTGGGCGGGGCTAGCTCTATGGCCCCTTTGTACTTCAGCTGAAGCATCTCCTCCCTGAGCGCTTGTTGCTTTACGGACCTGCCGGAGTAACTGATGGATGGTGGCGAATGACTGGTCAAGGGTGGTTGAGACTTGAGAAGTATCCTGTACCCCTCCCTTAGTACGATGGTCACCCAAGGGTCCGAATTCAGGGCCTCCCAAGCCTGCCAATGATGTTGTAAGCAGCAACCCACTTGTACGTGTTCGTGTGAAGGAACTGGCCCCTATTTCTGAAAACCCTTTGGGACAGGGTTCTGTGAGGACCTAAAGTCCTTTTTCTTGTCCTGTTTCCTGGCTTGGAAGTTTGATGAAGCAGCAACTGTGGACTTCTGCTTCTTCCCATATCTATTATCATTTCCTCGACCTCCTTGCTGAGGAATAGGGCGTTTGCCCGAATCCCTCTGAGGGTAGGGCTGTTTCTGTTGCGGCTTAAATGAAAGTTATTTCTTTAACAAGTCATTTAACATATCTTCCTTCCGCATCTTGGAAGACAGTTGGGCCCGAGAGAGAACATCCTCCAGAATAGCAGGTTCAAAAAGGTGATGTCCAAACATCTGGGATTCCCTTAGTAGATCTTTATGACGTATGGAGAGAGAAGCAGGGGCCCTGCTGAGATAATGGTCCCTTCTTTTACCAGTCAGGTAAGCCTCGTGGAAAGTAGTCTCTTTCATCTGGTCCTCAAGGCAGCGCCCAATAGACCTGGCTATCTGGAGGTAGAGAGGTCGATGCGTTGTGAGGAAAGAAGGTTCCTTCAGAAAAGCTGTCAAAACATACCACAGCCAGGCCAGCATGTTCCCAATCTCCTGTATTCTTCTAGTGGAGGCTTCCAGTCTCTTGCACTCTTCCACAGAGATACCAACTAAGGCACGTTCACCCTTCACTCGTAAGGGTAACACGTCCTCAAAGGAGGGGTTGAGAGGGGTGGGAGCTGGACCGTAAGACTCTTCTTCCAGCTGCAGGTATCTCTTGGTCTTGCCTAGAGCAATGGTGGGGTATGGAATGCGTCCGGCCTGACATCTTTCCTTTGCTCGTTTCCTGACTCCCTGGCGAGCTAATTCTAAGGGTTCTGATGGGGTCCATTTGGGTAATCTGTCAAACTTCTGCTTCTCTAGACCCTGAACAAAACGATTCAGGGGGGGCTTAGAGGAAGCAGGAACCTCCTTCACTTGACGAACACTCTCTGGGAAGGCATTCTCGGAAAGACTCATCAATTCCCTGAAGGAATTAGGGATCAAAGTTTCAAGAGCTGTGTCATCCATCTCGTCATCCTGAAGAATTCTAAATTTCTCCGCTGGTGCCCAAAGTCTCCTGGAGAATTCAGCATCTCCATCATAGGGCGAGGAACCTGTAGAAGGAGACCTGTGATCATGCCGGGTCCTTGGCTGAGAACGTTGCAAAGATCTGGGGCTTCTGGTAGACGAAAGATGTCTACTCCTGGAAGGGGGATGGCTTGGGGAGAGACGTCTCCCAGTACTACTGGATAAGGACCGACGAGAATGTTTGGAAGGAGATCTATGGTGGGATCTAACAGATGAACGGCTAGGTCTCTGGTCCTTCCAATGAGACCTGGAATAAGGAGAAAGGTGGTCTGGGGAATGATGGGACCAACTCCAGTTGCTTCTCCTTGAAGACTGGCTTCTGGACCTACGGTCAGAGGAAACACTGGAGTCCCTCAGGGACCTGAGGGATGAGAGTCCGGGTGTGCGGCTTGAAGAGTGACGAGATAGGTCTCTATGATAGGGTCTGGATGTGGATCTACCCTCAGGAGACATGCTTGAGATGGACTGAAGAGAGGTATGCCTCCTACTGCGAGACGAGCTTCTATGAGAATATTTCCTGCGACTGGAACACGGAGAAGACTTCACTGGTTCTGAAGGTTCATGGTCCTGCGAAGGCGCAGGGGAGCTCCCTCGTCGACAATTAGGAGAACGAAATCTTGACCTCCCTGGGTCTGAAGATAAAGGAGCTTGCGACGGTGTCGGGGTGCTCCCTCGCTGACGATGGGGAGAACGAAGTAGCGATGGGGTTTCTTCGTCCAAGTTGCTCATACACCCATCAGGGGTGATGGCGAACTGGACCTGCGACCTGCCCTGCTTTGGGGAGGGGATCACCTCACGGTGTCCGCTCGCCTCAGCGACTGGCGTACCAAGGGCAGGTGCAGAGCTGGAAGGCAATACAGGAACATTTAAAGCATTAAAGCAATTCACTAAAGAGGAAATGTCCTCACTCACCTTTGAGAACTTAGCCTCCCAAATAGCTTGCACTTTCTCAAGACAACTTATAAAAGCATTAGAACACTCGGCGGTAACCGTTGTAGCAGGAGAAACGGACCGGGCAACATCTACCGAGGAGCTAAAACTACTAACCCCTCCTACAGGGACAATGTCCTCCGGAGGATCTACCCCCTCCCCTAAGGCTGAACTAATCTCCTGGGAAGGAGAAGACCTAATCTCGTCCTCCGGTAGGCCACTCTTCGTGGTCTTACTCGACTTATAACTACTACGTTTCTTGGCTAAAGAATCCATATGCTTAACAATAACTTACGGTCTTCTTTAGACCAACCCTTACACTCGTTACAAGTAACATTAATGTCACACTTAATACCCCTACATGATTGACAAAGAGAATGAGTATCAAAGGCAAACTTTCTACTTATCCTAGTCGAACAATTAGTGCAGGAGCGTCGAGTCTCAGAGTCAGATGGCATATTCATAAATCACTAACACCATCAAAGGATCCAAAATCACTTGAAGACGACAAATCCAAGGTGTAGTCGTTAACAAAACCAAAAAGAATTCAATTATATCAGTGTTGGAGCGAAAGCACAAACGTGCTTCTGTGACAACAGATGAATAAAGAATGGCTCAATAACCGGTTGGTGGAGGGATGCCCCCCCACCATTGGTGGGGGAGGGATAGAGGACCACGTGACCAACTGTCAATTTTCTAATTGACAAGCAGTTACCTGTTAAACAGTTAAAGCCGTCAGGGCTAAAGATTTTGACGACCGTTCGTTCCAAAAAGTCTGCAGGTATTGCGCTTTAGTTTCATTCTTTATCGAGATTTCCTTAATTTTATTAACTCAATCTTAATGAGACTTTTTGGTCCAATTGTCGGTTGGTCACAATCAATGAGGGTAAGATAATTAGTCACCTAATTAGTTATATCTGTTTGGAGCCGACACAGATGTGATCGGCTGAATTAAGTTATACAGGTTAAGTGTGAGACAAATATATATATATATATATATATATATATATATATATATATATGTATGTATATATATACATATATATATATATATATATATATATATATATATATATATATATATATATATATACCTGTATATATATATATATATATATATATATATATATATATATATATATATATATATATATATATATATATATATATATATATATATATTTACATATACACACTCACACATACATATATATATATATATATATATATATATATATATATATATATATATATATATATATATATATATATACAGACACTTGACCTCTATTACACAGGGGAAATATGATGTTCAGGGTATATAATTTGTGTTTGAAAATTAACCGTCTCACTTAAAGTTCCAAATCAATATGAAAACCTTTTAAAGAATTTATAAAAAAAAAAATGCGATCGAGTAAAGAAAACGAGAATGGGGATTTTGTTCCCAAAACATCACTGTAACTCCGTTGGATCTGAACGAAATGTAATGGAGCGAACGAAACCAATGAAAAAGTGAAAAAAAACTTCGTAACGAAAAGGAAACAGAGGTGATAAGAGGTGATGAAAGAAGTGATAAAGAGAGACTAACAGGAAAGGAAAAAGAGGAAAGATGACCTGTATAAAACCAATAGTTACACTCGATTAGCGATGAAGCTTCATTGAAAATGTAACGCAAAAGGACGAACTCCAAAGGAAAAGAAAACGAGAGGGAATTATCTGGCGGGTTTTCGCCGACCAATTCAGTGGTATATTTCGTGATGGTTTTCAATCTGGCCATTCAACGAAGGGAGGGTAATTATATTATAGAAACTTTACACACACATTTATGTACATATACAGTAAACAGACAGTGTACATATTGTATATATAAATAGATAATATATATATATATATATATATATATATATATATATATATATATATATATATATATATGTATATATGTATATACATATATATATATATATATATATATATATATGTATATGTATATATGTATATATACTTAGAGAGAGAGAGAGAGGAGAGAGAGAGAGAGAGAGAGAGAGAGAGAGAGAGAGAGAGAGAGAGACTTTTGACTTGCTCGTTTATCTCTCCGTAGCCTTCCTCAAGATTGTTGATCCTGTCTCAACGCAAAACATGAAATTATCTGAAGTTAGGAATTCCAGCTTCATGCTTCTTCGTCTCCAGAATTAGCCGTAAAACAAAATTATATCGCATTTAATCCTAGAATTAAATGGCGAAGGAACGCCCTTCCCTCTGCAGGGGGATTTTCGATACTTCGGAGGTTTTACCTTTGGCGTTGCCCTGTCCGGTGAATTATTGCAGACGGACGTTTGTCCTCCGACTTTGTCTCTTTTATTGTGAAACTATCGATTGACGTCATTGGGTATTGTAATGCCAGGTGTCTCGTCCTACGCATAACAACAACCCCCCGCCCCCCCACAACCCGTCTCAGTCCTCCCCACCCCCAGCTCCTGAGAACGTTTTATATATGAGCTTCTGTCCATTGTCACCATTGAACGTTCAGTCTTTATCATTTTGCAATCCAGAATAATTGTTAGCGAGTCAAGAAATATATCTAAACGATCAGATATATCCAATGTTCTCCCATATTTCGTTATGCAAAAATTATTGTCTCTCAAAGACTTAAAATGAACCATCACCTTTGTATGAAATCATTAGGGTTGTAGTGGCCGATGTGATAACGCCCCTGACTGTTGAACGCCAGATTTAGGTTCGAGTCCCGCTCAAACTCGTTAGTTTCTTTGGTCGCTGGAACCTTAGCTTCCTTGTGACCTAAGGATGGGGTGTTTGGGGGAGCCTATAGGTCTATCTGCCGAGTCATCAGCAACCATTGATTGGTCCTCCCTGGTCCCAGCTTGGATGGAGAGGGGGCTTAGGTGCTAATCATATGGTATAATTTAGTCCCAAGGGCATTGTCCTGCTTGATAGGGCAATGCCACCGTCCCTGGCCTCTGCCATTCATGAGCCGCCTTTAAACCTTTGGGGCTTTAAAAGCCAGATTTTGCTCAACTCTTGTCCGAGATCTATGTGTTTTCATCGTACCTGTTGCTGACATTAAAGACATTTTTCTAACGTGAGAAATAGTCATTATACATAAATAAAATATGTCTTAATCTTGGAGATTAAGGATCTGACAAAAAATTCGTCAGTTTTCAGGAGTAGATTCCCGTGACACAACATTTTTTAATCACTTTTAGAATTGTTCCAAGAGAAATTCCTTAGAGTCGTTCCCAACCTTTTTAAACATCTTAGCTTCTCTCTTCATCCTTACGATGTACTCTTTAACCCTCTCCTTTCTTGTCTACCACTATGCGTCCCTCTTTCCCCTCTACTTCTCTTTGCCCTCTGCGTCCCTCTTTCCCCTCTCCATCTCTCTTCACTCTGTATCCCTTTTCACCCTTCAGATTCCCTTTTCACACAATCTGCATCTTTTTTTCACCATCTCTGTCTCCCTCTTAACATAATCTGCATCCGTTTTCACCCCTTCTGCCACACTCTTCACCCCCTCTGCATCCTTCTTCACTTCCAATCAATCCCGCTTCACTCCCTCTGCATATCTCGTCACCCCTTCTGCCTTCCTTGTCACCCCTCGAAGTTTTCATCATCCCTGTGCGTCCCTCTTCACCTCTTCTGCATCCCTTTTCACCACCTCTGTCTTCCTCTTCACCCCTCGGAGTTCCTCTTCACCCCTTGGCTTTCCCCTTCATCGCGAAAAAAGGAGGGCAAGAGTGTGCAGATTCGCAAAATGAAGAGTGTTGTGTTGAGTTTGCGAATCCCCCGAGAGAATATTTCAAGGTCCCCTGCTCCTTTCGTATTCATATTGGCACGATGCATAAAAGCCCTGGGTCCATAGAAAGACGTTCTTCCATTTTTCCATTTTTTAAATGGATTTTTCTGTGTCTCTCTAAACGCTTTCATAGCATGAATTTGTATATATATATATACATATATATATATATATATATATATATATATATATATATATATATATATAAATATATGGATATGTATATAATATATATATATATGTATATATATATATAATATACATATATATATAATATATATATATATATATATATATATATATATATATATATATATATATATATATGTATATATATATGTATATATATACATATATATATACACATAGATAGATAGATAAATAGATATATTATATATACATATATTTTTGTCTGATAAAAAAAAGTATTCAATCATAATATTGCCGGTGCATTGTACCTTATTGTAAACATATACATAAAATAAATATAATTACTTATGCATGTGCCCCAATATGAACATTTCAATGTTTTTTTTTTTTTTTTTTAGCCAGGGATCAAATTCAATTTTCAGTCTATTTGTTTGACAATGAACGTCATTTCACTGCAATGCGTTACATTTCATTTGTTTTAGAATTATTTTCTTTTTATTTCTGTTATTTTACCGGTTACATATTTTTTGCACCTCATTGTTGAAATTCCCGGACTGTTAAAAATGTCTTTGTCCGCTTTCAATGTGATCAGGATTTTTATAAACTGTGCATTTTTTGGCTGTTTTTTTTATTTTGCTTTTGAGTGAGGCTTTCACTGTGCAGATATCTTTTTATTATAACTGTTTTGATAACATATTTTAGAGTTTCACTTCAAATACACAAACACACACACACACAATATATATATATATATATATATATATATATATATATATATATATATATATATATATATATATATATATATATATATATATATATATATATATATATATATATATATATATATATATCCACATTTCCTCCTTATTATGATAGTGAGATATGATGCTAATGATATATAATTTGATATAAAATTATATATTATTTTTAAATTAACTGTCTCACTTGAAGTTCCAAATCAATATGAAAACCTTTTAAAGAATTTAAAAAAAAAAATGGATCTGAACGAAATGTAATGGCGCGAAAGAAACCAATGAATAAGAGTGAAAAACTTCGCAACGAAAAGGAAACAGACGTGATAAAGAGGTGATAAAAGAAGTGATAAAGAGAGACTAACAGGAAAGGAAAAAGAGGAAGGAAGACCAGTATAAAACCGATAGTTACACTCGATTAGCGATGAAGCTTCATTGAAAATGGAATGCAAAAGACCAACTCCAAAGGAAAAGAAAACGAGAGGGAATTATCAGACGGGTTTTCGCCGACCAATTCAGTGAAATATTTCTTGATCATTTTCAATCTGGCCATTTAACGAAGGGAGTGTGATAATATTCTAGAAACTTTACACACTCATTTATATACATATAAAAATGCAATATACAGGCTAAATATATATATATATATATATATATATATATATATATATATATATATATATATATATATTTATACATAGATATATAGATAGATGATTAAAATATATATGAACATATATACAGTACATATACAGTATATATATATATATATATATATATATATATATATATGTATTTATATATATATATATATATATATATATATATGTATATATATATATATATATATATATATATATATATATACATATATGTATATATGCATATATTTATATATATATACATATGTATATACATATATACATGTATATTATACATATATGTATGTATACACACACACACATATATATATATATATATATATATATATACATATTTAATATATATATATACACATTCATATATATATGTATATATTATATATATACATATATATTATACATATATGTATGTATACACATATACATATATATATATTATGCATATAAGAATGCATATATACATATATATATTATATATATATATTATACATATATGTATATATATATACATATATGTATATATATATATACATATATGTATATATATATATACATATATGTATATATATACATATATGTATATATATATATATACATATATGTATATATATATATATATATATATATATATATATATATATATATATTCGTGTTTGTGTGCGTATGTACATTGTATAAACTGAAATTTACAGCGATTTACATTATCAACGAGAGACAGTCTCTCTCTCTCTCTCTCTCTCTCTCTCTCTCTCTCTCTCTCTCTCTCTCTCTCTCAACTTTTCATCGGTTTCACTGTCCCCCTCTTTCTCGACTTGTCTGCAAGATAAAATTTGTCTAAGATGACCCTTTTATGGGCTATGTCATACTCGTGGCATTATTTCAGGCCGCAAAACGTCATTTTTCCTCAAAGGTTTTTTTTTTTTTTTTTTTTTTTCGAAGACTGAACATGATAATGGAACGTTGACGTAATTTGGAATTTTGTTGGGGGTGGGGGTTCATTGACGTAGATTCATAGACAAATTGAAAGTTTGTGAAAGATAGTAGGTGTCACTTGCGAATAGTTGCTTGAGGGTACACTCGTGCACACTATTCTATCCAAATTCTCTTCCTCTTGCTTTGTTAAAGTGTTTATAGTTTATATAGGAAATATTTATTTAATGTTATTACTGTTCTTAAAACATTCTATTTTTCCTTGTTTCCTTTCCCCACAAGGCTCTTTTCCTTACTGGGGCCCCTGAGCACATTGCATCCGGCTTTTTCAATTAATAATGATAATAATAATAATAATAATAATGTTGCAAAAAGCGTCTGTGAGCGTATTCCATTTTGTGGCATCAAGAATATGAACGTGGAAATGGCAGCCTCAACTATAATTAAGGACTTTGAGATACCAGGATGGTGAATTGCAAGGGCAAAAAGGGGTGGAGCATATATATATATATATATATATATATATATATATATATATATATATATATATATGTGTGTGTGTGTGTGTGTGTGTGTGTACACATATATGTATATATGTTTATATTTGTGTATATATATACATATATATATAATATATATATATATATACATATATAATATATATATATCCAAAAAGATAGAGAACGTGAGCGTGTATAAAAATCCTAGAGAGAGAGAGAGAGAGAGAGAGAGAGAGAGAGAGAGAGAGAGAGAGAGAGAGAGAGAGAGAGAGAGAGTTATGAATAAAGATGCGTCGCGAGCGGAAGGGCTGGGGTTGGGGCCCACTTAAGAAAGACTTGAATAAAACCGAGATTTATATTCTCACTCTTGATAGATGAGGGAAGTTCCAGCAGTAATTGCTTTTAGATGTTCTGGCCAGAGACGGAGGAGGAAGACAAACAAAAGGCAGCCCTGGAAGCGCCTATCGGAGGCGCCTTCGGTTTCCTCTGGAGAATATTAACATATCTGAGAACTGTCGTTGATATCCAGCGGAATATAACAGCGATCATGATTTTGTTACGATACAGCTACGGTTATAATCAAGTGATTTTTTTGAGATCACGTA
>NC_090744.1:97933584-97948584 GCF_036898095.1 Palaemon carinicauda
TTAGGCAAAGGACTAAAAGAGAATATAATTTAGTTAATTGGGCATGATACCTTTATAAGACTTTTACTAAGGAGAAATGAACACTGACAGAACATTATCATAAAAATTAGGAATTTACATATAAATGTATATTTACTAAATTAGTATTTAGTTTTTTATATCGTGTTTATTTTTTGTCTTTTGTTTCTTTGGTAAATATGAGCTCGCATATACAAACACACGTTTTATACACACATACATATATACAGTATATATATATATATATATATATATATATATATATATATATATATATATGTAATGATTAGAATAGTAATATTACATGTTTAAAACAAATGACGTAATATGTCATGTTGGTTGGAAGAGCTAACCCTGGGATTGCTGTAGTCATTCAAATTATAAACAGGATGTATAATGCAAACCTCGGCAAATTGACATTCTTTCTTAACGTCAACACATTGTCTCCTCGTGTGAAAGTTTGTGACGTCACCGGATGCAGGTGCCTTCCGATTCCGTCACGTGGCTAAATTAAAGCAAGCATACGATATCTGTGATATCGATAATTTATTCAGTTCATATCTAAACTTCACCAGAATTGGTCGTCTGGACCAACACAGCTTCCTCCAGTGATGGAGATGTTTAACTCTGTTGTTTTATAAAAATAAAACTTAAAAACCATTAAGATGTATTCAGTAAATCCATTTAAATACACCTGAAAACAACTCATACTCAAATGTGTGCTTAAGACAGTAGCACACCAATAAATGGTGGCAGCGATTAAACTCTAAGACAGCGGTTAAACTCTAAGAATTAGAGAAATATCTTCAAGACTTCAAAATAAATAGCTGTAAAACCAGAGAAATATCTTCAAGACTTCAACATAAAAGCTGTAAAACCAGAGAAAGATCTTCAAGACTTCAAAATAAAAGCTGTAAAACCTGATAAAGATCTTCAAGAACTCAACATTATCTACAAGAATCTACAATTTTGACTAAGTCCAACGGAAAAGCTAACATCAACATATGTTAGTATACAACTTGAATCTTCAATCAACATCCTAGGAAACCCAAGGACTGGCGTTCAACAATTGCAAGACATATCCAGGAAGAACTACATTCAACATGAAACTAGAACGAGACATCGCTAACAAAACATCAAGAGAGAGAGAGAGAGAGAGAGGACGTGTCGACTTCATATATAAGCTAAGTACAGAGATTTTGTATTCATTTCAGTTTGGGCAGTGAAGTGTAGTTATCACAAGTCGTTAGTCAATTATTACTGGGGTGAGTGAATTCCTAAACTTTGTTATAAGAAACTCCGAATTCTCATTTAGAATTTTTCTTTCTTTGTGCTAATTCCTTTTTCTTTCAGAAACTCTTGGGGGGAAATGTTTTGGGATTAGTAACATTGTTGGGGGAATTTTATTATACATATGCGTTTACGCAGTGGGCGTCTGTACTCATATAGATATTTTGATAGGATTGAAAGGGGTCAAAGAGATAGAAAAAAAAAATACAGCAGTCATGGCTCCTCCTGTCAGCCCTACCCCTGGACCTAGTGGTGTAGGCCAGGCTAATCCTCCTCCAATTGTGACGCTTGTAAATGCCAGGTCAGCAATCCTTCCTTTTCAAGGTCGTGTCAACGGGTTCTTGCCACAAAATGTGGAGTCATGGATTTCATCCGTTGATGCCCATTTAAATGCCAAACAAATCGTAGATCCTTTTGTACAATTACAAGAAGCTAAAAGTTTTATAGATTTTTCTAAAGGGGATGCGAGTGCGTATTTAAGAGGTGTTTCATTTCAGGAAGCAGTTACTTGGGATGATTTCAAAGTTAGGTTACGCGCGATTTATGGGGGTGAGGAAGCTTTGGATGTAGTGTTAACGTTACGAAATACACTTAATCAAGCCACTATGAATCGGCTTAATGTTGTTGAGAGAGCAGCTCTCATAGCTGATAGGCTTAACGAATATCAGGACATTTTAGGTAATTCCACTTGGGTTACTAACGATAACATCTCCGTGAAAGATTTTTTACGATTAATGTATTTAACTTGCATGACACTTATGTTGCCTGAAGCTTTAGTGCGGTGCTTTGATAAGAAGTTAATGCCTGCAAGTACGGAATTGGATGTCTATAAACAGATAAAGAAACACATGTCCAAGTGTCCAGATCTCGATCCCGTGTTAACTCAAGTTTTTGCTAAGAATGAAACAAAACCACAAACAGTGAACGTAATTAACAGTCCAGTAGCGGGAGTGACGTGTTACAACTGCAAACGTCAAGGTCACATAAGCGCAGACTGTAGAACGAAATTTTGTTCAGTTCACAACACAGCATCACATTCTTATAGTCAATGTTACGCGCGTAAGACACAACAATATCCTAGAAATACACAGTCAATTCCACAGTCAGTTCCATATGGAAATAAAAAGAAAAATCCTCATTTTAACAATAAGAAGAAACAACAAAATGTCAATGCAGTTCAGAGTCCGAAACAAACAAACACTTCTTCAAATATCGCCGAGCCTGGGCCGTCAAACCAGACCTCGCAAAGTCAGCCTAATTTTCAGAATGTGCAGAGCAAAGCAAATACCACATAGTTAACTCTAGAGGGGAAGAGAGTGATGTTGGGTCAAGGTCATTTATGTCAACATCAATAGTATTGAATAATCAATTTAATGTTTTATCAGATAATTGTGAGACAATAGATTTTCCTATGAAACACACGGCCGAATTAAGTAAAACAGTGCATGCTCCCGTAGATTTGCAACGAATTCATACAATAATAAGCCAAAATGAGTTACGGCCAACCTTATATGCTGTAAATTTAGAACACAAATCCTTTACGTTATTTTTTGACTCAGGTAGTCCACGTAATATTATGGATTTGAAGACGCATCATTTGTTGTTTCCGAACTTTCCGATTGAAAAATCAGGAATTAGACTTTCAGGTATAGGAAATAATGAATTAAACGTCATAGGCGTAACTCATATTCAGTTCAGAGTCAGTAATCGCACGTTTGCCGATACATTTGTTGTTGTAAAAAACATTAATATGTATCCAGCTGTAATTATAGGATACCCATCTATGGGAAATCAAAACATTATCTTAGCTCCTGCCAAGCACGGCGTGTATATCAAAGGGAAATTCTATAAGTCTTCTAATACCTTAAAGTCAGTTTTGGATAAAAAGGAGACGACAAATGTAACCGTAACGTACGTTGAAGAACCAATAACTTGTCTCACTAATAAAGAAATAATATACGCGACCCAGCAGAATTCTCGTTCACCCGTAATATCATCTTGCACGCAATATATCGAACCAAACATACCTTCGAATTTAATAGTGCAAATAAAGAAAACACTACCGGGATCTGAAATATTAATCCTTTCCGATACTTTGAAAACTAACGGATTGTCTGTCACACAAGCTATTTATACAGTAGGCTCACATCAGCAATGTAATATCGAAGTCTGTAATCATTTAAATAACACTTTAGTAATTCACAAAAATCAACATTTCTTGGATGTAGAAGTTTATAAACATCGTATTCTTACCGTTGCTGAAATCAATCACTCTCAATCAGTTGCGGATGAATCCCTTTTGCGATCTATTAAAAATAAAATCAGTAAGGACATTCAAGACGAAGAAATTCAGCAGAAAATTTTTGAACTTTTAACTAAATATACAGATGTCTTTTCCACTACGGATGGATCCTTAGGAAAAACAGATGTGATCGAGCATCAAATAAGGTTAAAAGACAAGCAGAAAATTATATATGTACCCTCGTACAGACTCCCTATGAAATTCCAGAATGAAATAAATGATGAAGTAGGTAAAATGTTAGAGGAAGGAGTCATTAGAAAATCAAATAGCCCTTATAATTTTCCTTTAATAGTTGTACCGAAAAAAGATCGAACATGGCGTATCTGCGTCGACTTTCGTCGTCTAAACGAGGAAACGATCCCTGATCGATTCCCAGTGCCATGTACTGACGATATTTTGTCTTTGTTAGGTCAGAATAAATATTTTACCAGTTTGGACTTACTTAAAGGCTTTCACCAGATATCATTAGAAGAAGATAGTATCCCATACACAGCCTTCAGCACAGCCAGGGGACATTATGAATTTTTACGGATGCCTTTTGGTTTACGTTGTGCTCCTATAACATTTACAAGAATGATTAACATAGTGTTTGGAGACTTGTTAGGGGATATATTGCATGCCTATATGGATGATCTTGTAATCTTTTCCAACACCTTAGAAGAACATCTACGTAAGTTAGAACTAGTACTACAGAGATTAAGACAACATAACTTAAGGGTAAAGATTAGTAAGTGTGAATTTTTCAAAACAGAATTGATATATTTGGGTTTCATGGTGTCAAGCCAAGGTCTCAAAGTAGTCCATGATAAGGTGTCGGCTATACGTAATTTTCCCATACCTACTAATGTCAAGGGAATACAGCAATTTCTGGGTTGTAGTGGATATTACAGGCGTTTTATACGCAACTATTCAATAATAGCCGCTCCTTTAACTGATCTTACGAAGAAGGGCGTAGATTTCATATGGTCTGAGCAACATCAACAGGCGTTTAATACTTTGAAAGATGAACTGTGTAGTTCTCCTATCTTAAAATTTCCTGACTTCGGTAAGGAATTCTTCATTGCAACAGACGCCTCAGACTTAGGAGTAGGAGGGGTATTGCTTCAGCAATATGATAAACAGTTTTTCCCGATAGCTTTCTATTCTCGAAAATTGAGAACTTCCGAAAGTAAGTATGCAGTAATAGACAAGGAAGGACTAGCTATTGTTAATTCGCTAGTGCATTTTAAGTTCATAATTTACGGTTATCCCGTTAAGGTTCTTACTGACCATAAACCACTAACAGAGTTCTTTAAAGGCTTCAATCACAGCCCTAAACGAACTCGGTGGCATTTGATCATTCAAGATTTTGGCGCAAGAATCGGGTATTTACCTGGGAAAGCAAATATCATTGCGGATGCATTATCACGCAACCCCGTGTCATCTTGTACGGAGCCTTTAGCTGAATTAATAGATATATCAACATCCATGCCTATTGTAAAAACAATATCTGAACAAGAAGATTTAGACTGGAGTGCTGAATTGTTACAGACTGAGCAAAGAAAAGATCAGAAAATAGAAACAATTATAAATGCTTTGAAAGGCAATCATAAAGAAAAGGAATATATAAAGTATAAGCAGCAGAATTATATAATCAAAGATAATATTCTGTGTAGGACTGTGACAAGGAAAACCTGCAATACACCACATGTAACTAACGACCAGGTAGTAGTACCAAACTCGCTTATTTCCACTGTCCTGAATTGGTTGCATTCAAATCCATTACATGGACACCCTGGGTTCTCATTAATGTCACAGAAAGCCAAATCATTGTTTTATTGGCATACAATGCTTACAGATATAAAAAGACACATAGCTAATTGTCGCACATGTCAGGAAAACAAAGGGCATACGAAAACACCTGTCAGCCTAGGAGCTTATCCTGTTCCCAATCAACCCTTTGAAAGAATACATTTAGATTTGTTAACAGGATTTTACGAGTCAGACAGAGGAAATAAGCACCTCTTAGTAATTATAGATGCTTTAACTCGATATACAGAACTAATAGCGCTTAAAACTAAAACTGCGATTGAATGCGCTAGGAAGTTTTACGAGTGTTACATTTGTAAACATGGAATTCCACACATGATAATCTCAGACTCGGGTGGTGAATTTAATAATCACTTTCTTACCTCATTGTGTGAATTCCTCAACATAAAGAAGATTAATACCATGATATATCACCCAGAGTCGAATGGGCTAGTGGAAAGAGCAAATAGGAAGATATTAAATATATTGAGGGTAACACTAGGGGGATCAGACCCCAACTGGGATATTGCAATACCGGCGGCACTGAGTACTCTGAATCATTCATATCATATATCAATTAAAATGTCACCGCATGAAGCATTGTATGGTACCCCAGTTAGAACACCTTTCCATGTATTAACGCCTACGACTAATCTATCAAATCCTTTAAAAGAATGTATAAATGCAAGTATAAGTCGATATGATATCCTTCGAAAGAATTTAGAAGAATCACAAATCATAATGAAAAGGAATCATGATAAAATAGCGAAACCAACTAAAACATATACCGTGGGTGATAACATCTATATTCAAATCAATGTCAGAAAAGGGCTCAACTATAAACTAACACCTAAGTTTGAAGGCCCATTTAACATTTTGGAAACATTAACGGCCAATAGGTTTAGAATTCAAAACGTAGCCCAACCCACGGATGAGAGAATAGTACCATTGTCTCACATAAGAAATTAAAAAGAAAAGAGAGGAAAAGAAGTGAGGAAAAATTTTATTTTGTGTGACTAAAAGTTTTCTTTTTAATACAGGAGTAATTACATATATTTTTTCTCGTTACAGGTTTCCAAGATGAATTTTTTGTTGTTGGGAGTGATATTGTTCGCTCAGACATTTTTCTCGTATGGGATGAGTTCTAAGACTAAAAATATATATTTTCAATATGGCAATATAGTTGAAAGACAAGAAGACATTTTTATTACATCAACCAACGTAATTGTCGAAGTGCATATGCAAGCAATTTTTCTTCAAGAGAATGATGTCACTAGCTTAAGAACCGCCATTTCAAGGTTTTCTGCATCATTGGATGAGTTGCATAGAAGACATTTTCATTTGACTACTAAGAGTTTGCTTGGATCAACATTAAAAGTTGCAGAGATGCTATCTGATGACTTGAAAAATAAGACTGGCGAGACAGGATCTTTGGCTTATGACCTTTTGATGTGGACTGTAGGACACGAACATAAAGAAAGACGGAATCCGTTCATTTATGCTGCATTAAGCATCTTTGGGTCTGTTGCAAGTTTAGGTTTAGGAATTTCCAATCGTCTTAAAATTAGTAATCAAAATAAGAAAATTGAGTTCTTGACTCATAAAGATGAATTGATTATGTCAGAACTAAGGGATCAGTTAGCTTCAATCAATAAAATTATGGATTTGTTAAATGAACATTCAGATAATATCGTTCAAATTATGGAAGTACAGGATTTGTTGGCAACATTAACGTATTATGATTCAAAGATAGATCACATACATAACAGAATTGCACATTTCATTGAGAAATCCAAGGATTATGTAGAAGCTATCACGTTAGCAACTAAAGGTGTATTGTCGCCCCATTTGTTGCCTATACGTTACTTAAAATTAGTTCTGGAGAACGGAAGGGATAAACTAGGCTATGTTCCTTTGTTAGACGAACATAGGTTAGAATTTTATTACAGCCTAATTACAGTAAACGTAGATAATAACAAGATTAGGATTACAATTCCCTTTGATTCTTCTGATGCCTGGCAATCTTACAGGATATCACCATTTCCGACTTTCATGACGAATCACTCAAATCCAGTAATATCCAGTTTGACAGGACACGTATTGATTTCCCCAGACAAGGAAACATATACGGTCATTAAAGACTTAAATCAATTAACTCACTGTTCAGACGCAATGGATAGAAAAATATGTACAGCTGACTCATTTGAATTCCGTAAAAACTTAATGGATTCATGCGAGTTAGGTATAGTGCTAGACGGTGCTCTCTCCCATACAAGTGAAAATTGTCTGGATAAGATTTATCCCTTTGACAATAAAGAATTCAATTGCAGACTAAATAATGGCTCGTGGATACGATACGACAAGGACGGCTTCAATGTATCATGCCCTGACGGATCCACATCCTTCACCCACATCTTCGTCGCAGCAGATGGTTGTATCGGGACTTCCCCGAATTCCATGGTGACTGGTCTACGGACAATCATCAGAGAACGAGCCTACTTCGCGAACTTCACGTGGACCTCTACAATGCCAGCACTTCCTCTCCCATACAACGGCCGTGTGGCAAAGCGGTTGATGAAACTTACCGAAAAGGACCACCTGTCACCAACTTATGAAGAAATTCTTCACCCCATAATACTGGCTAGTTTGTGTTTCACGGTGATGATATTTATCGCCGTGAACATCCTTGTTTGGCGTAGGTTACGGCACAGCAAGCAGCTACAAAGGAATGAGTTGCATAGCCCTGACAATACCCCCTATTTAATCCAGTTCAAAGCTGTATGAGTGGCCACCTCATTAGCTAAGGGAGTAATTTGTCGGGAGGATGTTTGTATGAAAAGCTGATTAGTACGCTAGTAATATGTAATTAAAGAAATTCTCTACATTTGCATTGTTAAAAATACATTTAAAACAACATTTAAAAAATAAATAAAATAAAAAAGGATATAAATCATTTTTTTCTCTCGGCATCTAATAAAAGTATATAAGCCGGAATGTTAAAAAAAGAAAAGAAAAAAAAATATAATAAAATATATAACAGAATCTATGGGCATCTAATAAAATATATCAGCCCTATATATAAATATATATATATATATGTACGAAACCGTGGTACGTGTACGTACCAGGAATTCGTGTTTGTGCACTAAAAATTGAGTATCTTGTTTCTGACAAAGGTAACAATTATTCTTTATCAAGTTACCGAATCATATGTAAGTCAGAATTTATTTTGTTTTTTGGTACCATGTAATCATTTGCTAGCAATGTACCATATATATGATCTTGGTTTTATTATGCATTTTTCTTTTTGCTTTGGTAATATCTTTTTTGTATGCATTATTGTTATTATTTTTTATTGTGCCTATTTGGACATTCGTCCTCAGTTGGTTATGGCTAAAGTTAAACAAAGAATAATACGTATGTCCAGTCACACCTAATAACCATGTTTCGGCTTGTTGTAAAATTTTTGTAAAAAAAAATTGAGATAGCTGGCCGAGCTTATGTAATGATTAGAATAGTAATATTACATGTTTAAAACAAATGACGTAATATGTCATGTTGGTTGGAAGAGCTAACCCTGGGATTGCTGTAGTCATTCAAATTATAAACAGGATGTATAATGCAAACCTCGGCAAATTGACATTCTTTCTTAACGTCAACACATTGTCTCCTCGTGTGAAAGTTTGTGACGTCACCGGATGCAGGTGTCTTCCGATTCCGTCACGTGGCTAAATTAAAGCAAGCATACGATATCTGTGATATCGATAATTTATTCAGTTCATATCTAAACTTCACCAGAATTGGTCGTCTGGACCAACACAGCTTCCTCCAGTGATGGAGATGTTTAACTCTGTTGTTTTATAAAAATAAAACTTAAAAACCATTAAGATGTATTCAGTAAATCCATTTAAATACATCTGAAAACAACTCATACTCAAATGTGTGCTTAAGACAGTAGCACACCAATATATATATATATATATATATATATATATATATATATATATATATATATATATATATATATATATATATATATATATATATATATATATATATATATATAATATAAAAACATGTATGGGTATATGGTGTGTGTGGATATTTATACATATGTATACACATTATCATTATATATATATATATATATATATATATATATATATATATATATATATATATATAAATTATATATATATATACATATATATATATATATATACATATATATATATATATATATATATATATATGTATGTATATATATATATATATATATATATATATATATATACACGCACACACACATATATGTATATATATACATATATATAAATATATATACTTATACATATAAATACATATATATATTATATATATACATATATATATATATATATATATATATATATATATATATATATATTATATATATACATATATAATATATATATATTATATATAAACATATGTATTATATACATATATATTATTATTATTATTATTATTATTATTATTATTACTATCCAAGCTACAACCCTAGTTGGAAAAGCAAGATGCTATAAGCCCAGGGGCTCCAACAGGGAAAAATAGCCCAGTGAGGAAAGGAAATAAGGAAATAAATAAATGAAGAGAACAAATTAACAATAAATCATTCTAAAATAAGTAACAACGTCAAAACAGACATGTCATATATAAACTATTAACAACATCAAAAACAAATATGTCATAAATAAACTATAAAAAGACTCCTGTCCGCCTGGTCAACAAAAAAGCATTTGCTCCAACTTTGAACTTTTGAAGTTCTACTGATTCAACCACCCGATTAGGAAGATCATTCCACAACTTGGTCACAGCTGGAATAAAACTTCTAGAGTACTGCGTAGTATTGAGCCTCGTGATGGAGAAGGCCTGGCTATTAGAATTAACTGCCTGCCTAGTATTACGAACAGGATAGAATTGTCCAGGGAGATCTGACTGTAAAGGATGGTCAGAGTTATGAAAAATCTTATGCAACATGCATAATGAACTAATTGAACGACGGTGCCAGAGATTAATATCTAGATCAGGAATAAGAAATTTAATAGACCGTAAGTTTCTGTCCAACAAATTAAGATGAGAATCAGCAGCTGAACACCAGACAGGAGAACAATACTCAAAACAAGGTAGAATGAAAGAATTAAAACACTTCTTCAGAATAGATTTTTCACCGAAAATCTTGAAAGACTTACTCAATAAGCCTATTTTTTGTGCAATTGAAGAAGACACAGACTTTATATGTTTCTCAAAAGTAAATTTACTGTCGAGAATCACACCTAAAACTTTGAAAGAGTCATACATATTTAAAGAAACATTATCAATACTGAGATCCGGATGTTGAGGAGCCACCGTCCTTGACCTACTTACAATCATACTTTGAGTTTTGTTAGGATTCAACTTCATACCCCATAATTTGCACCATGCACTAATTCTAGCTAAATCTCTATTAAGGGATTCACCAACCCTAGCTCTACATTCAGGGGATGGAATTGATGCAAAGAGAGTAGCATCACCTGCATATGCAACAAGCTTGTTTCCTAGGCCAAACCACATGTCATGTGTATATAGTATGAAAAGTAATGGGCCAAGAACACTACCCTGTGGAACACCGGATATCACATTCCTATAATCACTATGGTGCCCATCAACAACAACTCGTTGAGATCTATTACTTAAAAAATCAATGATAATGCTAAGAAACGACCCACCCACTCCCAACTGTTTCAGTTTGAAAACAAGGGCCTCATGATTAACACGGTCAAAGGCAGCACTAAAATCAATGCCAATCATACGAACTTCCCGACCACAATCAAGGGATTTCTGTACAGCATTGGAGATTGTAAGCAGGGCATCACATGCTCCAAGGCCTTTACGAAAACCAAATTGCAAACTAGGGAATATATGATTACCTTCAGCAAACCTATTAAGACTTTTTGCCAGAAGACGTTCAAAAACTTTAGATAATATGGGAGTTATGTAAATTGGGCGGTAATCAGTGGGACTTGAGCTACCACAAACACATTTACATAGAGGAGTAACATTACCAATTCTCCAACTAGTGCTAAAAGCTCCTCTTCTTGCTAACTTGCGCAAAATAACAGATAACTTTGGAGCTAAGAAATCTGCTGTCTTTATAAAAAACAAAGGAAAAATACCATTTGGGTCTACACCTCCATAAGCATCAAGGTCCCCCAACAGAGCTTTAATCTCACGAGATCGAAAAGCTAACCTAGTTAGTTTAGCCTCAGGAAAACAGGAATGAGGAAGTTCAAGTTTTTCATTACTCTGTTTACTGTCAAAAACATCAGCCAAAAGGGTTGCCTTTTCCTTTGGACAGTGAGTGACTGAGCCATCTGGTTTAAGTAAAGGAGGAACTGTTGCATCTACACCAAAGAGTGCAGATTTAAGGGTACACCACCATTTATGTTTTCTGAGTTGTACCAGAAAGTGTTTCTTTTATGGTTAAATTGTACTCCTTTTCAGTTGAGGCATAAACTCTCTGAGCAAAAGCTCGAAGCTGAGTATAGTTGTTCCAGGTCAAATCTGATCTGTTACCCTTCCAAAGTTGATAGGCCTCCTGCTTCTCCAAAAAAGGACGTCTACAATCATCATTGAACCACGGTTTTTCCTTCACTCGGTACCTTAGCACACGAGAAGGGATACGCCTATCAATTATGTTGACTAGATTCTCATTCAAAGGGACAACAGGATCTACACTATTATATAATTGTGACCAATTCAAGCACAAAAGATCATGTAAAATCCCATTCCAGTCTGCTTGGGATTTCATATAAATTTTACAAGAATATGATATATCAGGGACAGGCTGCTCAGTCTTCACTAATAATGAAATCAAGGCATGATCAGATGTCCCGACTGGAGAACCAACCTTACTAGTTATAACGCCAGGGGAGTCAGTGTATACGAGGTCCAAGCAATTACCAGACCTGTGAGTAGCTTCATTTATGATTTGCTCACAGCCTGATTCAGAGGCAAAGTCTAAAGCTCTTAAGCCATGGCGATCGGTAGGAGAGATAGAACTTAACCACTCCCTATGGTGAGCATTAAAATCACCAACAAAGACAAAAGAAGCCTTTCTATCATCTTCTTGTATCTTAGCCATAATGGTAAGAAGACAATCGAAGATAGAATCATCCATGTCGGGATTCCGATAGATCGAACACAAATAAAAGTTGTTATGCCTGCCACAAACTTTTATTACCTGAATCTCATGACATCCACATTGATAGCAGGACTTATGAGAAGCAGGGTACTCGGTCCTAATATACACCGCCATTCCCCTGGCCCTAGGGATGGCATCACGTTTCAACATTAGTGGCTTCTTAAAACCAGTTATAAGGAGCTCAGATGAGTGCCTCATATTAGAAACCAAAGTTTCTGAGCACAAAAGAATATCATACTGTCTGGACGCAACTGTAAGGTCTTGGATATTTGCATGAAGACCACGAATATTGCAATACAGAAGACGACATTGACGAAATCTAGGACGTACTGGTCCCGGATTTCGCTCAATGTCTCCACACAGCATAAGAATTAATAGAAATAAAAAAGAGACATCATACTTAAAAACTAGATTAACAAGAATTATAACAAAAACAATACATACAGAATTATAAACAAAGTGATTGATGATACCCATAGACTATAGTAAAAAGTCGGAAAAACTGGTCAACATGGAGGAGCCGATACACCATGCAAGGCTAAATACCCTCCAGGATAGCCACTTCAACTGAAGGGAGGACAGTAAGGATGGTTTTGAGAAGAAAAAGAATCAGAAAAAGGAAAAGACAACCTCTTGATAAACCACCAGGCATCCATGGCCCTTCTATTAAGCCTGCCCAACACACCATTTCAAAAAAACAAGAGGAAGAAAAAAAAATAAGATAGAATAGTGTGCCTGAGTGTACCCTCAAGCAAGAGAACTCCAACCCAAGACAGTGGAAGACCATGGTAAAGAGGCTATGGCACTACCCAAGACTAGAGAACAGTGGTTTAATTTTGGAGTGTCCTTCTCCTAGAAGAGCTGCTTACCACAGCTAAAGAGTCTCTTCTACCCTTACAAGAGGAAAGTACACTGAACAAATTGCAGTACAGTATTAACCCCTTGGGTGAAGAAGTGTTAAGTATCTCATTGCTGTCAGGTGTATGAGGAAAGACGAGAATATGTAAAGAATAGGCCAAACTATTCTGTGTAAGTGTAGGCAAAGAAAAAATAAGTCGTGACCAGAGAGAGGGATCCAATGCATTACTGTCTGGCCAGTCAAAGGATCCAATACCTCTCTAGTGGTAGTATCTCAACGGGCGGCTGGTGCCCTGGCCAACCTCCTCCAAACACATGGACCCCTAAAATCACCTAAGTGCTCTTTTCGAAATAAATAATGAAAAAATTCGGGGCAACTCGAGTAAAGTCCCGTAGGTGTAAATACCTTATTGTCTTCAACTAATTAATATGATATTTCCAATTTAAAATAAATTTTTGAATATACTTACCCGGTGAATACACAAATAGCTCACGTCTCCGACGGTCGACAGACTCCAAAAACTCGCGAGCGATCGCCACGAAGGTTGTCGGGTGTGCCCACCAGCGCCGACCATCGGCCAGACACCGCACACACCTATATATACATATATATACATATCTATATATACATATATATATATATATATATATGTATATATATTATATACACATATATATACATATATATGTATAATATATATATATATATATATATATATACAGTATATACACATATATGTATTATATATATATATATATATATATATATATATATACATATATATATATAATTATATACATATATATATTATATATATATTATATATATATACATATACAGTATATATATATTTATATATATATATATATATATATATATATATATATATATATATATTATATATATACATATATATATATATATATATATATATATATATATATATATATATATATATAGAAGCACAAGAGGAAGGCCAAGGTTTGGGTGGATGGATGGAGTGAAGAAAGCTCTGGGTGATAGGAGGATAGATGTGAGAAGGGCAAGAGAGCGTGCTAGAAATAGGAATGAATGGCGAGCGATTGTGACGCAGTTCCGGCAGGCCCTGCTGCTTTCTCCGGTGCCTTAGATGACCGCGGAGGTAGCAGCAGTAGGAGATTCAGCATTACGAAGCTTCATCTGTGGTGGATAACGGGGGAGGGTGGGCTGTGGCACCCTAGCAGTACCAGCTGAACTCGGTTGAGTCCCTTGTCAGGCTGGGAGGAACGTAGAGAGTAGGGGCCCCCTTTTTGTTTTTGTTTCATTTGTTGATATCGGCTACCCCCCAAAATTGGGGGAAGTGCCTCGGTATATGTATGTATGTGTGTATGTGTATATATATATATATATATATATATATATATATATATATATATATATATACGTATATATATACAGTATATATATATATATATATATATATATATATATATATATATATATATATATATATATATACTTAGAGAGAGAGAGAGAGAGAGA
>NC_090744.1:97971084-97976084 GCF_036898095.1 Palaemon carinicauda
TTCAAATTGCAGCTCGATTTAGTCGTAAATAACTCTTACACACTAACCTAACCACAGAGAATTTGATAACTGAAGTAGTAGAGAGAGAGAGAGAGAGAGAGAGAGAGAGAGAGAGAGAGAGAGAGAGATTTTAAACACCCCTTTGGAAATCTTAGCACGGAACACGTTATTGAAATGAGTTTTGTCATTTCTTGATGAAAAATTCTTTCGGGGCGAAATGGGAACGCGCTAAGCTCTCGGGGGAGCTTCAGGAATGCTGCATTATCAGACACGGTACGGCCATCTATAGCCAGGAAACTCCCTTCATTTTTCTTATCCCCATACACCCCAAAGCCCCTTTCTGGAGGAAGACTTTTTTATATAATGTTCTTCATAGACTTTATTTGATATTCAACTGACATAACTTTGGTAATCACCTTTCATTGATAGGACGTTAGAAAACTTTATGCTATCATTAAACATCTGGGGAGAGCTACATGATATGGCGTCAAACTCCACTTGAGCTATAATGAAACAGTGTTGCTATGCACCTGAGCTGAATGAAAAAGTGTTGCAATGCACTTGACCTAAATGAAAGTGTTACAATACACTTCAGATAAATTAAAGTGTTGCAATACACTTCAACTAAATGAGAGTGTTGCAATACACTTATACTAAATGAGATGGTATTACACTGCTCTTGTGTCAAGTGAAAGAGTGAAATGCCGCACTTGTGCTAAAGGAGTTGGTGTTATGTTGCACTTTGGCTAAATGAAATGGTTTTACACTACACTTGTGATAAACGAGGTGTTGCAGTGCACTTTTGTTAAATGAGATGGCATTATGCTGCACTTGTGGCAAGCAAAAGGGTATTACGGTGCACCTATGTTAAACAATATGTTACGCTATAATTCTTCTAACCGAGATGGTGTTACCCTGACTTTTGCTAAATGAGGTGGTGATATGGTGCATTACGATGCACTTGTGCTAAATGAGATGGTGTTATACTGCCCTTGTGCTAAATAAGATGGTGTTACACTACACTTTGGCTAAACAAGATGGTATTATACAGCAATTGTGCTAAACGAGATGGTGTTATCCTGCAATTGTGCTAAACGAGATGGTGTTATACTGCAATCGTGCTAAACGAGATGGTGTTATACTGCAATCGTGCTAAACGAGATGGTGTTATACTGCAATCGTGCTAAACGAGATGGTGTTATACTG
The DNA here is from genome assembly GCF_036898095.1 of Palaemon carinicauda. Classification (NCBI taxonomy): domain Eukaryota; kingdom Metazoa; phylum Arthropoda; class Malacostraca; order Decapoda; family Palaemonidae; genus Palaemon; species Palaemon carinicauda. The sequence continues at coordinate 97,972,291 of NC_090744.1, forward strand.
CCCTTGTACTAAACGAGATGGTGTTATACTGCCCTTGTACTAAACGAGATGATGTTATACTGCCCTTGTGCTAAACGAGATGGTGTTATACTGCAATTGTGCTAAATGAAATGGTGTTATATTGCACTCGTGTGCTAATCGAGATAGTGTTATACTACACTTGTGCTAAACGAGATGGTATTTTACTGCCCTTGTGCTAAACAAGATGGTGTTATACTGCCCTTGTGCTAAACGAGATGGTGTTATACTGCAATTGTGCTAAACGAAATGCTGTTATATTGCACTCGTGTGCTAATCGAGATAGTGTTATACTACACTTGTGCTAAACGAGATGGTATTTTACTGCCCTTGTGCTAAACAAGATGGTGTTATGCTTCACATATACTAAACGAGATGTGCTAAAAGAGATAGTGTTATACTGCATGTGTGCTAAACGAGATAGTGTTATACTACACTTGTGCTAAACGAGATGGTGTTATGCTGCACTTGTGATAATGAGATTGTGTTAAACTGCAATTGTGCAAAATGATAAGGTGATACGCACAAATTGTGATAAATATGATGGTGTTCTGCTATACTCGCTAAACAAGATTGTGTTACGCTGCGCTTAAGTTGAACAAGATGTCACACTACAATTGTGCTAATCAAGATGGTGGTATGCTGACTTTTGCTAAAAGAAATGATGCTACAGTGTACTTAAGCTGAATGAGACTGTGCTACACCACCCCTGTGCTAACTGACACAGCGCTACACTGCACTTTTGCTAAGTGAGATTGAGTTATCCTGCACTTGTGATAAGGGAGATGGTGTTATTCTGCACTTGTGCTAAGAGAAAAGGAGTTACCCTGCACTTATGCTTAAGTGAAGAGTTGTTATGCTGCGCTTATGCTAAATGAGAAGGTTTTATGCTCCACTTTAGCTAAATGAGAAGGTTTTATGCTCCACTTTAGCTAAATGAGAAGGTTTTATGCTCCACTTTAGCTAAATGAGAAGGTTTTATGCTCCACTTTAGCTAAATGAAAAGGTTATATGCTCCACTTTAGCTAAATGAGGTGTTATGCTGTAGTTGTGCTAAATAAGAGCGTTATGTTGAAGTTGGGCTACATGAGGTGTTATGCTGACATTGTGCTAAATGAGAATATGTTACTCTGCACTTGATATAAATGAGAATGTGTTAATCTGCATTTGTTCTAAATGAAAAAGGTGTTGAGCTACATTTGTGTTAAAAGAGATGTTGCGCTGAACTTGTAAGTGAGAGGGCGTTACATTGCACTTGTGCTAAGTGAAAAAATGTTACACTGCACTTTTGCTAAATGAAATGGTACTACTCTGGACTTGTGCTCTACAGGATGGTGCTAAGCTGCACTTAAGCTCTAGGAGAAGGTGTAATGCTGCACTTGTGCTCAGCAAGATAGTGTTACGTTACACTTGTGCAATACGAGATGGTGTTGCACTGCCCTTGTGCAAAACAAAAGGGTCTTATGATGCACCTGTGCTCTTTAAGATGGTGTTACACTGCACTTGTTCTCTTCAAGATGGTGTTACACTGCACTTGTGCTCTTCGAGATGGTGTTACACTACACTTGAGCTCTTTGAGATAGTGTTACACTGCACTTGTGCTCTTCGAGATGGTGTTACACTGCACTTGTGCTCTACATGATGGGGTTATGCTCCACTTATGTTCTACAAGATAGTGTTACGCTGTATTTGTGCTCATGACGGCGTTACGCTGCACTTGTGCTCTATGGGGTGCTGTTACGCTGAAATTATTCACGAAAAGATGGCATTTCGCTGCCCTTGTGTTCTACAAGATGGTGTTACGCTGCACTAGTGCTCTACGAGATGGTGTTACGCTGCACTTATGCTTTAGGAGATGGTTTCATTCTGCACTTGTGCTCAACAAGATGGAGTTACACTGCACTTGTGCTCTCCGAGATAGTGTTACGCTGTATTTGTGCTCATGAGATGGTGTTACGCTGCACTTGTGCTCTATGGGATGCTGTTCCACTTAAATTATTCTCTAAAAGATGGCATTTCGCTGCCCTTGTGCTCTACAAGACAGTGTTACATTGCCCTTGTGCTCTATGAGATGGTGTTATGCTGCACTTGCGCTCTACAAGATTGTGTTACGCTACACTCGTGTTCTGCGAGATGGGGTTACGCCGTACTCATACTCCACGAGATGGGGTCACGCTACCCTAGTGTTCTACAAGATGGCTTTATGCTGCAAATATGCTCTACAAGATATTTTCATGCTTCTCTTGTGCTCTATGAGATGGTGTCATGCTGCCATTACACTATGTGATGGCTTTACATAGCACTTGAACTCTACAAGATGGTGTTTCACTGCATTTGTGTCTACAAGACTGGGTTACGTTGCGTCTGTGCTCTACGAGATGGTGTTACGCTGCTTTTGTGGTCTACGAGATTGTGTTACATTGCACTTGTACTCTACGAAATGGTGTTTTGCTGCACTTGTACTCTACGAGATGGTGTTACCTGATAATTATGCTCTACCAGATATTGTTGTACTACGCTTGTGCTCAATCAGATGGTGTAACGCTGCCCTTGTGGTCTACGAGATGGTGTTACACTCCACTTGCGCTCTACGAGATTGTGTTACACTGCATTTGTGTTCTACGAGATGGGGTTACGCTGCTCTAGTGCTCTACAAGATGGCATTACATTGCAAATGTGCTCTACATGATGTTTTCATGCTTCCCGTGTGCTCTACGAGATGGCAACATGCTGCTATTAAGCGCTATGCGATGGTTTTACGTTGCACTTGAACTCTACGAGATGGTGTTTCACTGCATTTGAGGCATACGAGACTTATGTTGCACTTGTGCTCTATGAGATGGTGTTACGATGCTTTTGTGGTGTACGAGATTGTTACATTACACCTGTACTCTACAATATGGTGTCATTCTGCATTTGTGGCCTACAAGACTGTGTTATGCTGCACTTGTGGTGTTACCCGACAATCATGCTCTACCAGATAGTGTTGTACTGCGCTTGTACTTTATCAGGTGGTGTTTTGCTGCACTTGTGCTCTAGGAGATGGTGTTACACTGTATTTTTGTTCTACGAGATGGCATTATGCTGGACTTGTGCTATACGAGATGGTATTATGCTGCACTTGTGTTCTACAAAATGGTATTATGCTGCACTTGTGTTCTACAAAATGGTATTATGCTGCACTTGTGTTCTACAAAATGGTATTATGCTACAATTGTGCTCTACGAAATGATATTAAGCTTCACTTGTGCTCTATAAGATGGTGTTACGTTGCACTTTTGCAAGGTAAAAGGGTATTGCACTGCAATTCTTATTAACGAGATGGTGTTGCACTGCACTTGAGCCATGTCAAGGCATATAATGCCACACTTGTACTACAAGAGCCATTGTTACCCAATAAATGTGCTGAATGACTCGCTGTTTCACTGCAAGTTCGCTAAATAAGATGGTATTATTCTTCATCGGTGATAATATATAAGATATTGAATGATGAAAAGTAGTATGGTAAGGAACATGAAAACTTTATTTCGATTTGTTGACCTTAATTCTGAAGTCATTTACTGAAATGCCATTTTGGTTTTCGATTTTAGGAGCGAGGTCTCTTAGAAAACGGTGTCCTCTAGAGTTAATAGAATTTGTCTTATATAACAAAGCGTTTGGGCCAGTGAGGCCGTTCATCACTCATGTACACTTCACTATGAAGTAAAGTAAAAGCTAGAAGGTTGTGCAACATAAACGGAAGAGAAAACTTGAAGGAAATGAAAACCTAGCTTTTT
>NC_090744.1:97981084-98008584 GCF_036898095.1 Palaemon carinicauda
AGGTCTTCCGGAAGCTATTTACCTTTTAAATAACATCTTTGCTTTTATGGTTTTAACTGAATATTCTTTTATTCTTTGTTTATAATAAATGATATCGGCGTCAATGACAGATATCAGGATGCCAGAAAACCTCAAATCAATCAATCAATCAAACCTAGTATATGCAAACATGATCAGTTTCCAAGCACCCACTATCCAACAAAGCGAGGACCTGGGAGGATCGGAAAATGGCTGTAGAGATATAGACCTTTCCAATACCATCATCCTTTGCTCACAAGGATAATAAGGCAGAGGATACTTAAAGATTAGAAGTCAACTGCTCCGTTTCCACTAGACTATCACAACCTTAAGGAAATAAGGAATAAATGAAGTTTCAAAGTCGCCCATGAATGGCAGAGGCAAGGGGCCGTAACAATACACTAGCAATACACATACAATATACTACCAGGACAAAGCCGTAACCCAAAAGGCCCCTCTCGACCCTAACCAGAACCAGGGAGACCCAGGCAATGGCTGCTAATGACTCGGCAGGTAGATCTACAGGCTTCCTCAAACAATACAAGAAACTATCAAGCTTGAGTGGGTCTCGAACCCCAGTTCAGCAGATCGCAAGGCAGGAACGTTTGCAATAGGCTTGCAAGATTAAATGAAACCGACCGGATGGTAAGGTAGCATTCTTTCTCGATTGAAATTCTTTAGTTTCAATATGTAAAACAGTTGAAATCATGTGCTTAGAAAATACAAGTATCTTTAGGAAATACATAGGAAGTGTGAGAATTCCAAGTCCTTAAAAAACATGAAAAACTGACTAATTCGTTTGTAATATAAATTAAACTGTCACAACGGTGACCATGACAAAGATATATATATATATATATATATATATATATATATATACTGTATATACACATATATACACACACACACACACACATATATATATATATATATATATATATATATATATATATATATATATATATATATATATATATAGTTAACTGTCATTACATTAATATTCATAGACTTATCGAGCCACTCACAAATTACATAAATTTTCTTATTCCATTTTCGAGAAGAAAATGAAGATCGAACGAACAATATTGACAAAAATATTCTACTCAACAAAGAAATTGTTTTCATAAAAATTCGCTGCAACAGTTTACAAATTTGGAAGATTTAACAAAACGTTCCCAAACATTTTCATTTTACGAAAAGTAAACACCGAACATAGTTATCTCTTCCTACGGGTGAAAGCAAAATGTGAAAATGTATGAATTACAAAATTCTGAAGGCGCGGATATACCGACACATTCTGATCTTTTTTCCCTTTGAACAGAAATGGAAACAATGGATATTCTATTGCCACATCGGGCTGTAATAAAACATGCGCTTCTGAATTATCTGAAAGCAAGTGTAAGACTAAAGGGGAATTTTGTAAAATGCTGAAAATAATATTGAGGGAGATTCACCAAGGACATTCAGTGTGAAATATCTCTGAAGAAATATATAACATATACAGAAAATATGTGAAATGCATAAAATATATAAAATGTATAAAAATCATATGAAACTAACACACGCATATATATATATATATATATATATATATATATATATATATATATATATATATATACACATATACATATACATATATATATATATATATATATATATATATATATATATATATATATATATATATATATATATATATATATATTTATATATATAACGGATTTTCAGCGAAGCGAAAAATCTATTTTTGGGTGAGGTAGCCATGTCGTCCTGATGGAAGTTCCTATTAGGTAGCTTTCTAGGGTATATTTGACTACAGTGATATTTCCAGAGAATTTTACCTTAAGGTATCCAGAATTCTAACTCCTGGAGCGAATATCCCTAAATAATCTCACAGGGATATCGTATGATATCAGAGGACGTATTCTTGACACGTTACATAGCTATCTTCGCCCCGAACAGTATTAACGCTTCGAGGGGGAATAGTGACAAGAATCTGAAACGAGAATGAAAAGAGAGCCGATCATAAGGCATTTCTCCTATTCCGTTTCCAGTGTGTATCTGATGAAGGCGGTAGCGCCCTCTTTATTCCTTGTAACGATATACGAGGTGTTATAGATACTGTACAATAGGGAGGGGTCAACAGGCCCTTTTACAATAAAAGGAAGGGCGGGTCCATCAGGACGACATGGCTACCTCACCCAAAAATAGATTTTTCGCTTCGCTCAAAATCCATTTTTTGGGCTCAGGCCATGTCGTCCTAATGGAAGTTTACCAGAGCATTACTGTATCTGTGGATTCTCAATCAGTGCCGTACTCTCAAGAAAGTATTTTCCTGGTCCGTCTAGACCTAGAGACCTATGATGTTACCGTCATACATCATTATCATCTAAGCATGAACTATGTTAGAGCTTCCTGCCCCCTAAAGGGAAGAGTCGTACTAGACTATGGAAAAAGTCTCGAGGAGTACATAAAAATTTATGGATGACAAAATGACAAGCCTGTATAGTGGTCTCGCCCTATACAATATAAAGCAAAGTTTGTATAAGAGTCACCAATGTCAGAATGAATTTGTGACACCTTCCCCAATGTAACTACTCTTATAAACTATTGGATAATGGTTGTATCTGCATAGAAACAAATTTTGCCTCTTTGCCACCAACCCGTTAGGGTACCACGTCAACCCTTCCAAGGAAGGGTTAGAATGAGTGGACTTTTGCTTGAATCAGGGAACAGTCTCGAAAGACATACCATGATAAAAAATATCCATATTTAAATCTTAATGCTTAGTACATTTCTAATAAAATGAGTGTGGGCGAAAAAGACGCAGGGTTCACTATGAACTAGTTTATTAAAATTTAATAAACGAACATATCAGATCAACATTTATAAAATTTATAAAATGTGGATGATGTGTAAAAGCATAAAGAAAAAGTCAACAGAAAATATTGTTTCATCTACTAGGAAACAGATTTGCCACTTCAATAGAATTATTAATAATAATGTTATAGTTTGTATACTGTTTACATACACTAGCGCAAAAAACGCTTGGCACAAGTGTCCGTATTATGCTATAGATTACCGACGTCAATGGAACAGTTCGTAAGGATACTTTCATGGCCTATTGCTCAGCGTGTAGTAACATATAGTGACTACACGCGCACCCTCTTAATTAATCGTCTCAAATTAATTACACTGTTCCTTGCAGACTTAAAACAGAAGGTCAAAGAATTCTACCTGCTGCTACCACAGATCTCATAAGTTGCTCCACTTGCTTCACATAGTGCATAAAGAACGCCTTGGATGACTACCAGCCGGTGTGCAAACAAGGATGTTCAAAGTCCATATAATTAAAGACAATTTATGGAAGAGGCAACTCTCCTCAGATTATGACTAACGGGTGTACTGTCTGGTTCCGTTCTGCTAATAAAACGGGTGAATTTCGCCCTTAGTTATAGATAACTTTGAACCCAAGGTTTCTCTTCTGAACAGCTGTCCTCCCATAAAGTCTGAAGTTCTATGAAGATAGACCTTTAGGCACTCCACAGGACATAGAGATGCATCTTCCTCCAGAGGGCAGATTCTCTAGGGACCCCACCTGTTGGTGGGTAGCTTGTTCCTGGTAAGAAACGTTGGGTCTGGAAATAGATTCAGTTCTCCCTCCAAGAACTGGACGTCGCCTTCCTCTCTAGAGAGAGCCACTATTCACTAACTCTGGCCCCCAACGCAAGTACAAACAGAAATATGACTTAAATTCAAAACCTTCTAAGCACATTCCTCATTGTTCATTATTTATACACAATGAGGAATCATATCTAATGACCAAGCAAAGGGTCTTTGGAAGCGCTGAAGGGCTAGTTCATTAACAACGTCGTTAGAAAGGTCAACCTGTAAGGCATACGGTATCTGACTTGTCAAGGCAGGCTTGAACAATAGAATTGTGTAGGCTGCTAAACCTTGCTCATGAAGGTGAATGAAGAATGATAAATAGGAATCTGTCGGGATTTCTTTCGGTTTCTTCGCCTTGACAAAGGATAGCTATTTCTTCCCCGAAGCCTCATAATGTGTTCTGGTTTCCTCAAAAAGTCTAAACCGACTTTTAAACACCGAATCTTTTTCTCATCGTTAAGGAGAGAAAATCATGAGATGTAGGTTCCGTGTTTTCTGTGATGGAGGGAAGACAGTCGACTTCTGTACTCGCTGAGACAGGGATGGATCCGGTAGCGGTACGAATTTTAATCGTAGTTCCAATGCCAGAGGGAACCACACGCTATTTGGCCACTTGTGGGCCACTATTGCTGCTTTCCCTTTGAAGGATCTCAGCATATCGAGGACCTTCAAAAGGTGTGCGGAGGGAACAGATAGATACTGGACCATCTGTTCCAGTCCAGGGACATAGCGTCCACTGCCTCCGCTAACGGATCCTCGTAAGGGGACACGTAACGAACTATTCTCTTGTTGTCTTTCGTTGCAAAAGAGGTCTATCTGCAGCTCTGGGACTTGACTCAAGATGAAGGAGAACGATCCTGCGTCAAGGGACCATTCCGACTCTATAGGTGTAAACCTAGATAGAGCGTCCACTGTCACATTGCGGAACCCTTGAATGTGAACTGCTGACAGGAGCCATTTCTTCCTTTCCGCCAAACAGAATATGGCCAACATCACTTGGTTGAATTGAGATGACCTCGACTCTTGTCGATTCAGGCATCTCACTACCACCTCGCTGTCTAGAACCAGTCTTATGTGGGTCGAGTGGCGAGGAGAAACTTTCTTCAGTGTCAGAAGTACTGCCATGGCTTCTAGAAAGTTGATGTGAAATGACTTGAAAAGATTGGACCAAGCTCCTTGGACTCTCATCTGATGAGAGAGGCCGACCCAGCCTTCCTTTGAAGCGTCTGTGTGGATAGTTACTGACGGGGGAGGAGGTTGAAGAAGTATTGATTTCTTCAATTCCTTGGCATTGGACCACGGCTTGAGAAGCATTCGCAGTCGAGTCGGTAGTGGTCGTATTAGATCTCTTCGCGCGTTTGATGCATATTTTTGCCAGACTCCTGTTGCATCCTTAAGCTGTGCTCTTAGCACTGGATCTGTTATCGAAGCAAACTGTAGAGAGCCCAGCACTCTCTCCTGTTCGCGTCTTGATATCCGTTTGGATTTCAATAGTCACTTGACAGATTCTGCTATTTCTTTCCTCTTCTTACTAGGAATGGAAAACCGATGTGACTCCAAATTCCAGTGGATTCCCAACCACTGAAATTTTTGAGCTGAAGAAAGAAGAGACTTTTTGATGTTGATCTTGAATCCCAGATGTTCCAGGAACTGGATCACTAACTTAGAAGCTTACATGCATTCTGTCCTGGATGCTGCCCACACCAGCCAGTCGTCCAAGTATCAATGTAACTTGAAGCCTAGGTAGGGGGAGAGGTGACGATTAATTGGAACGTGCCAATAAGCGTCAAACAAGTCTATAGACACAGCATATGCCCTTTTGGGCTGTAGGGTCCTTATGTGTTGAAGTGTGAGCATTCTGAACTTTTAGTTCACTATGAACTTGTTTAGTGGCGACAAGTCTAGAATGACTCTGAGTTTTTCTGAGTCCTTCTTTGGAACACAAAACAGCCTTCCTTGGAATTTGATGGACTTAATCTTCCGGATTACTCTTTTGTCTAAGAGCTCTCGGGCATATTCGTCCAGAGCGGGGGTTGAGTGTTGGAAGAATTGAGGAAATTGAGGTGGAGGACTCCTCCAGCTCCAACCTAGTCAATTCTTATTTAGGCTGTGGGCCCAGGGATAGAAGGTCCAGCAATCCCTAAAAAGCTGTAGTCTCCCTCCTACTGGAAGTATCTACTTCTGCTGTTGTGGACCTGAGGCCTTGCCTCCTTGACTGCGTCCTCCCCTGGATCCCCTTCCTCTTGAAGGGCATCTAGAAGAACCTCTGGCTGTTCCTCTGGCTCTCGAACGAAAGAAAGAAGTCTGCCTTTCGGAGGCTGGGTTAAGAATTGGCGATTGTGTCGCCATTTGTTGAGGTACCAGCTGGTACGTGGTTGGAGGTTGTGCCACTATCTGAGGCACCGCGGTCACAGGAAGTTGTTGTTGATGTTGCTGTCGGTAGGATTTAGCCGGCCGAGAGGATGGCCTAGGCCTTTTTGTCTTCCTCTTGGGTTGGGGACCCTCTTCCGGAGAAGACTTTCTCTTAAGATCTAGGCCCCACTTTTTGAGAAGGTTCTCTATGGCGGCCTTGTCTACTACCTCTTTAACCACTTGATTGGGAAAGAGGTCTTTACCCCAAATACGAGAGGAGATCAGTTTCCTCGGTTCGTGCCTCACCGCAGCCGAGGTGAACACGAACTCTCTACAGGCTCTCCTAGCTTTAATAAAGCTATAGAAATCCTTCGTAACTGTGGCCAGATGGGTTTTGGCCACAACCATGAACATGTCCTGGTTCTTGGGGTCACTTGCCATCGTTTATAGTGCCGTTTGCAACGACATCGATGCCGCAAGTCTTTCCTTTGTCTCTTGCTCTCTATGCAAGAGAACCTCCGACAGTTTTGGAAGCGCCTCACCGAACTGGCGTTCAGCAATATCAGCTTCCAGCTTCCCGACTGAGAAGGTAAGGTGTACGTCCTTCCAGTCTTCTTGGTCCAAGGGCAAGGTCAGAGATAACAGCTTGCACTCCTCCAAGGAGGGGCATGGTTTCCCTGCCTCCACCACTTTTAAGGCAGCCTTATATCCATTTTCCAAGAAGGGAAAGGCTCTGGTAGGAAAGGCCACAAAGGAGGGAAGCTTCTTATTCAAGGCGGGCACCTTTGAGTTAGTGAAGCCCCTCTCTTTCATCGAGCTCGCTAGTAACGTCTGAGCTTTACTATGGTAAAAAACTATGACCTCCTTCGGCTCCGTCTCCTCCTTTAAGGCTGGCTCCTTCCCAAGACGGGCATAACAGTCCGGATAAGAATCTTCATTGGGCCAAAATTCCACTTCTTCCAGGGGTATTGCTCCCAACTTTTCTGAGATCACGATCTTCCCGGTTGTCATTGGCATGTGTTCGGCATACCTCCAAGGATTGGTATCCGAGCACAAAGGAAGATCCTTCACGCTGAGCCGCTTCTGGGGCCCACGTGATGCTGCAAGTCTACGTATCTCCAGTTTCATTTCAGCTTCCTTCTCATCATTCTTCCTTTGAATTTGTTGGATCATCTCAACAATGGAAGAAAGTGTCCTTCCCAGGTCATCTGGGATAGCAGACGATGTAGAAGGAACAGGTTCTGGGTCCGGAACCGATGTAACCGACAATTCGTCGATTTCTTGCTCTTCTACTTGAGGAGCCTGGAACAGCTCCTCCTCCTGACCTTCTCCTAGAAGGTCCTTCTCAGTAGAATCCAACACCTCCGACATCCTATCGTCCAATTGGATGTCTTGAAGGGAAGCCGAGACTTCAGAATCTACCGGATTCTGGGCAATTGGTATCTCCACCTGAGGCTGGGGGATGATTGCATCAGCCGATGCTTTAGGGAAAAGGTAGGCCCTCATATTCTCATTTGGAAGGTAGGGACCTGAGGTGTTTTACTGAAAACCCCTCGCCCAGGATCGTAACGTTTCCCTGGCAGCATCCCTTGACTCCGTTGACTTAGGGTCGTCAAAAGCCTCAGTAATCAGGTTAGAGCAAACTGTACAAACCTGAGGGTCCCAATAGCGGAGATCACCTCTGGAGGCTGCGCATGCTGCGTGCCTCCTGCAATATTGATGTCCACAGAAGTTCTTACTGTGGACATTACAGAACATACTCCCGCACTTTGGATGGTCCTCCTGTAAAGAGAAGAAAAATCCATGAGTATCAAGTAAAGGCTTTCACTTATATTGAGACATTTAGCTTATATAGAAAAGCTATAAAAGTTAGAAGGAAAGGCACATACTTGTATTTCCTGTCCAGTCAATTGCTGAAACATCCCGAGATATTAAAACTAAGGTTAATTCTATTCTAGAATACCTTACGTAATTTCCTAAACGGAAATTTAAGGTGTAGTTCACACCTTGAGATAGAGTTTTAATATACGGGATAGAAAGAATATGAAAAGAACTTACTTTCTATATATTGTACGGTCTCAACAAAAGGCTGTACAAGATAACATAAAGTATGATGAAGAACTTTTAGTGTTATCACGAGCTCTGTACAGCAGTTTCTGCTAATGTAGTCTGTACTACACTACGAATACAGCAACTACTGTACATCGCATGCTGTTGTTCCGGCTAGCACGCACCGGTACGTGCCGGCGTGCGCCTGCACGTGCCGGCCGGCAACTACCCCTGTATAGTTCAAAGATATACTATCTTTAATTAATAGGCGGCAGCCCACAGATTCGCGACTGTGTGCCGGCCGGCAATCATTGCCAGCCGACGGCTGAAAACACTAAAACCCGGCTGCCGGCCACTAATCGTAGTAGCCAGCAGATTCGGGCTGTGTTTCCCCTGCCGGCAGGCAAAGGTAATAAAACCCGTGCACGCCGACAGTAGCCAAGAACCAGAGAACCTCCACCTGCCCGGCTGTCGGCTGTTAAGCCGGCAGCCGGGTTAGGGATGCAACACAATAATCAGAGAAACAGTATGGATGTAAGGTTATAAGGCGGCATTGCCATACGACCTTCCATCCAGAAAGAGTGAACTTATGGAAGGGGAGAATGTAACATTCAGGATTCCAAAGAATCCATAGTCTGCCGGGCTCTACAGACGGACATGGAAGGGAGACCAAGGGAGGTCTGGGGTTCACTCTGCAAAGAATAAAGGGTCTCTGCCGGCCGACACGTAGTGCCAACCGGCAGAGAGATGAGCCTGTCCTCCATCCTAACCTATACTAGGTACGGAAGTAGGACTGCGGCCAAAAGAAAATAAAAGAAAGAGAGGTGGGGAAGGGATAAGGGTCCTATAGACTTCGCTCTAGCAGGAGACACACTCAGCCGTTAGGGAAGCTCATCCTAACCAAGAGTTGTCTATTAGGGAGGAAGACTGGCAATACTTGCTAACCTCCTCCCAACCAGAACAAAGTCAGGTGAAGTTATTTCGCCGGGAAACAGAGAAAACTCATTCTCCAGCCCGAGAAAAACAACACAGGACAGTCTGCTAGGCCACTAGAGGAAGGAATCATCTCTTACAGAATCCTTCCAACATGGACTAGGGAAGCAAAGCTTCCTGTGTCCCCCCCTAACCTAGCAAAGGAGACTCATTCTCTATGCTAGGAAGAAGCAGACCACAGACTAGAAACTCTGATGTTCTGCCCTAACCCAAAAAAACAGTCACTCTGGTTATCAGGTCAGGACAGACATATCCTAGAATAGTTATACCTGAACCACTAGGATTAAGCCGAAGGCTTACAGAGGAAGAAAGGGATTGAACTTAGCCTCCGGAGGAGAAATGAAAAATCGGGGATGTGCGAAAGTATACTACTGTACCTAGAATACTAGACTAGGTAAGATGAGAATCGATTACCTAACCGAAACTCTCTCGTATACAGCGTAATTATACTACTGTACCTAGAATACTAGACTAGGTAAGATAAGAATCAATTACCTAACCGAAACTCTCTCGTATACAATCTTGGAAAAACATTCAACATTATCTTTCATGTATAAAATATTTGCCTATAGCTTCAATAATATAACATTCGGAAAAACTTATATCATGCATGAAAGTACTAGTGCCAGACGTCTAGGCTACGAAGCCTCACGAAGGGCAGGATCGGTACCTCGACCCGTGTTGAAATCACCGAGCTAACAACTGACGGTATAATATAAGCATTCCTAGCGGAGCTAAATAGCTAAATTATTAAAGTGTAACAAACCGGGAACGTCGTCCAGCTAACCGAATGACCCATAAGAGCGAGCGATAGCATCCAGGAGGCCTCTGGTAGGCAACAGCTCTTGTTTACGTTAAAATCACTTTTGATTTAATTCAAAACGACAAGAGCTTACATTTATACATAGTAAAGATAATACTCAACTTCGTAGAGGCAGAAGAGGTCGGAGAAGTCATCAAAATGTTGAAATAAATCCAAAATAACGAGAGAACACAAGGGAAAACACCGAGTAGTAGAGTTACACGAAAAGGAATAAAGAGGGCGCTACCGCCTTCATCAGATACACACTGGAAACGGAATAGGAGAGATGCCTTATGACCGGCTCTCTTTTCATTCTCGTTTCAGATTCTTGTCACTATTCCCCCTCGAAGCGTTAATACCGTTCGGGGCGAAGATAGCTACGTTACATGTCAAGAATACGTCCTCTGATATTATGCGATATCCCTGCGAGATTATTTAGGGATATTCGCTCCAGGAGTTAGAATTCTGGATACCTTAAGGTAAAATTCTCTGGAAATATCACTGTAGTCAAATATACCCTAGAAAGCTACCTAATAGGAACTTCCATCAGGACGACAAGGCCTGAGCCCAAAAATATATGTATATATATATATATATATTTATATATATATATATATATATGTATATATATATATATATATATATATATATATATATGTATATATATATATATATATATATATATATATATATATATGTATATATATATATATATATATATGTGTATATATATATATGTATGTATATATATATATATATATATATGTATATATATATATACATATATATATATATATATATATATATATATATATATATATATATATATATGTATATATATATATATATATATATATATATATATATGTGTGTATATATATATACATATATATATATATATATATATATATATATATATATATATGTCAAATTGATAAAACCCTTATAAAATATCAAACACGTATGAAATATTCGAATTAAATAACCTTACATAATATGACATATACACATAGACTCCTTTAAGGAAGGACTGGAACGTCAGGACCTCGGGGTTTTTAACTTGAGTCTGAGAGACTTCATGCCTGATTTTTTTTTAAATTGACATATGTTATGTATTTTCAAATTTTAAGATCATTTTGCTCCCACAACTTTTCCTGTTTTTATCTCGTTTTCTATGCAAATCCCATTTTCTGTTCAAATCTCACTGACTAATGTGTTTTGTTTCTGTTTTTGTTATAGAAACGGTCCAGCTGGTGATCTCACAATGTGCCACGTCACTGTAGCTGCTTTGGTTGTAAAGGGAACTATGATGGGACACCTTATGTAAAAGTCATATCCTTCCCAAAAGATCCTGAGGAGAGGGAGAGATGGATATTGGCAATGCCGAATGAGAAAGAAAGCTTGAGACGCTTGAAGGAGATATATATTTGTGAGACACATTTCAATTGTGAATGGGTGTCAGTTAAGGGTGGCAAGCGACCCAAACAACCTCCATCAATATTTCCTGGAATACCAAAATCAGCTTTGAAGCAGGTTACCTCAGCCCCACGCCCAACATCATCATCTACATCACAATCAAGAGCTAAAAAGGTGCATGCAGCTGCTGAGGCTGCAGACAAAATCCGAGATTTCGACCAATTTCGCGCCAAAATCAGCTCCTATTTTCCTGGTTTTAACGTCATAAAAGACCAGAAAGATCTCTACCTATCAAGAACTGACGCTACTGGACAAACTGTCAAGCAGTTCTTTCATCTACAACAAGTCAACTCACCTTTTGGATTCCTATTCTTGAATAGAGTTGAGAAAGATGGCATTGAGGTGCCTAAACGACTTTTTCCTTTGCAAAAGAACAGCTTGCTCTCAAAATGGTCCCAGATTAGATCCATAACTGAACAGGTAAACACCTATGAGTACACAAGCCAGGAAAGTCTTCAGTACATAATAAACCTGCACATGGCAAGGAGGTAGTGGTCGTAAGCTGAAGTTAACTAAGCAAACTGCTGAAGCATTCATTGTGTCTACACGTAATAATGTGGCTGCTGCCAAATGGCTTCTGACAGAGAAAGACTTTGACTACGTTCTTCGGTCAAGCCAGAAAAGAAGTGGTGGAAACTTCTACATTGATGTAGTTGGCATTATGGCTGCAGCAAAAGTTACAAATTTGCAGACACTTCTAAAGCATGACATTATGCCAGAATCTAGTTCTCGTGTGCTTGATTGCGACAAGAATTGTACTTCTTCCATAAATCCAGATGAGCGAAGTGAACTCATTGACGAGATCACTCCTCAAGACACTCGGGAGCTCTTGAGGTCTGCTGATAACCTTAAGCATAAATTTGTATATTTGGCTGGATACCTGGTTCATAAATATTGTAATAGCACTAGTATGGAGGATATCATGGATGATGAAGATGGTAACTAGGTGTCATCTGAGTTCTTAGATCATTTGAATAGAGGTGGACTGAGTGTGCCATCTATTTCAACTGTCTTTTTTGTACATAATCCCTATAATTTGCATGCCATGACTAAAATGCATTGCCGCTTTCATTTTGCTGAATTGTTATCTTTTGTAGATGCACCTTTAGCTACTAATAATGCAGCATGTACGACTTTAGCCAACATTCTATTGAAAGCTCAGGTTCTCAATGTAAGTGACAAAGAAAAGGCTGTGAGATGCCTCAGGAGGCAAGAAAAGCTCTCCATCTAGCGATGTTCATCTAATCAAATGTTAATGTCTGAGTTTTGTTGTGATGAGAAATACCGTTCTTTATTTCTTATTTTAGTGTTTCATTGTTTTAGGGCTTGTTTAGAATGTTTGAGTAATACAATATTTGACAATATATATCAAATTTGGACAGAACTACAGACTTGCCTCTTATTATAATCAGCCATCCCCCACCATCTATGAGTTACACACAAAAACGAGTAAAAATGACCAAAATTCACTATTTGGACCTTAAAATATGACCTTTTGACCTTGAAGATGATGAAGATGACCCCAGGTGGTGTTGAAAATGTCACTATTGAACTCACCGTCCTCAAAAACCCCCATTTAGACTCAGAGAACGTGTTTCTAGCCCTTCTTAGAAGTCATTTTAGTCCAGGACTCAAGTTAATCCTTCAGACTCAAGTTAAAAACCCCGAGCAGGGGACGTTCCAGTCCTTTCTTGAAGGACGATATATGACAATATATATTAAATTCGGACAGCTCTGCAGACTTGCCTCATATTATAATCAGCTATCTCTCACCATTTATGAGTTACACACAAAAAACGAGCAAAAATGACCAAAATTCACAAATTTTACCTTAATAAATGACCTTTAGACCTTGAAGATGACCCCAGGTGGTGTTGAAAATGTTACTATTGAACTCACCATCCTCAAAAACCCCCATTTTGATCCAGAGAAAGTGTTTCTAGCCCTTCTAGAAGTCATTTTAGTCCAGACTCAAGTTAATCTTTCAGACTCAAGTTAAAAACCCCGAGCAGGGGACGTTCCAGTCCTTCCTTAAAGGAGTCTATGCATATACAAAATGCGTATATATCGTATCATACAAATACACAAACATAAAACATAAAAATAAAGTAGAATATAAAAGGAAAAGTGAATTCGATTCTTTTACAGTTTCAGATCCTGACATCACGATTTACCATCAGTCGTGTCTGTTCGGCCGCACGAAAATGAATTATGAAATTCGGAATGATGGCCAATACAAAAAGGAATAATAGAGATAGATTTTAACTGTATTTGGAACAAAAAAAAAACATACAAAAATCAGAATGAGAGGAACTTTAATGTGTGCGTGTGTGTGTGTGTAACAGACAGTCTGTGTTTAGCAAAGAGCAAGTGTCTGATTATTAATATATATATATATATATATATATATATATATATATATATATATATATATATATATATATATGTATATATATGTATATATATACATATATATATATATATATATATATATATATATATATGTATATATATATATATATATATATATATATATATATATGTATATGTATATGCACACACATATATATATATATATATATATATATATATATATATATATATATATATATATAATGTATATATATATATATATATATATATATATATAATGTATATATATATATATATATATATATATATATATATATATAATGTATATATATGTATATATATATATATATATTATATATATTTATATAGTACATACATATATATATGACTTATTCTATGACCTCCCAAAAGCAGGAATGCCTAAATATTCCAGTTTTCCATATGTTATTAAAAGAAAAAAGCTTTTGTTTCATCTAGAACTTTGTCGACCGTTAAAGAATGTCGTCACTGATCACTGGAGAAGTGCAAATGTCTTTCCAACTATTCAAAGGATTTACTTAATGTATTCGGGATTAGCAAATGTCATCGCAAACGGATAAGCCAATGATAAGCCAAAACAAGTATTAAAGTCGTCGCCGCCGCATGATAATATTTTCAATAATTTTATTAATAATAACGTTAATCAGCTGGGTAATATGAAAACTGCAATGTTGCAAGATAAAGTGAGATCTAAGTTCCGAGTAATCTAAAACTACAAACACTGTAATGTTACATTTTCGCTTAGTACACTAAACAAGATTGCTAGTCAGTTTAATTATTTAAAAAAAAAATCTTGACATTTTGAACTCGAGAATTAAAATTTTGAAAGATGGGTATTGAAACTAATTTAAATAGAACTGAATTTATGGAATTTGGGTTCTAATACCGAGCGCTTATACAAAAAGTGGCCACTCAGCCCCTAAGTGATAATGTTGGTGAAGACTAAACCGGATGTAATATTTAATAATGATGAAAGATGCTAGACAATAATATCAATGCTGGACTGGAATGGGTTTATGCGCTGTTTATGTAAACTCTGTTACCCCTTGAGGATTATGTCAAGAACTTTGTTGTAGAGATCTTAATTACCCTTAATAAATTTTTTCTTGCTGAACTGTTCACCTAAAATATCAGTCCAAAGTAATCCTAATATGTATAATATTTATTGATATTCATAATAGATTAGTTTTAGTGAAGGAGTTATGTAGTCATTTATTAAACAACGTGTAAATGGAACAACAAACATGTACTTAGCAATAATAAGACGGTCAAAGACATCCTTTTGTACTATGCAATAAACAATGAAGAATGTTATAAATACTTGTATTCCTGAAACCGAATCAATATCCCTGAATGGTGTTGTTTCAACACTGATTAATTATACAGAGACAGCGCGATTATGTATTAATAATAATAAAACGTTGACAAAGGATGAAAGGAACATCATCATTGCAATTAGCAGTCATAGAAAACGTCTATGCATCGAGCGGTACCCAAGGGAAAATTCCATATTATTATCATTATTATTTGCTATATTATTATTATTATTATCATCTACTAAGCTGCAACCCTAATTGGAAAAGGGGATGCTATGAGCCTGAGAGCTCTAACACGGAAAATAGCCCAAAGAGAAAATGAAATAAAAAACAACAACAACAAGAGGAGTAATTAACTTAAATAAAATATTTCAGAAACATTTACAACATTAAAATGAATATTTCATATATAAGCTATAAAAAGTTTATAAAAAACAAGATGATGAGAAATAAGATAGAATAGTGTGGCCGTGTGTACCCTTAAGCAAGAGAACTCTACTCCAAGACAGTGAAAGACCATGGTACAGTGTCTTTCTCCTAGAAGAGATGCTTACTATAGCTAAAGATTCTCTTCTACCCTTACCAAGAGGATAGCCGCCACTGAACAATTACAGTGCAGTAGTTAACCACTTGAGTGCAAAAGAATTGTTTGGTAATCTCAGTGTTGTCAGGTGTATGAGGACAGAGGACAATATGTAAAAAATAGGCAAGACTATTCGGTGTATGTGTAGGCAAAAACTAAAGTGAGCCGTAACTAGAGAGAAGGATCCAATGCACAATACTGTCTGACCAGTCATAGGACCTCATAACTCTCTGGTGGTAGTACCTCAACGGGTGGCTAAGGTTGAACAACAATAGTAAGACCTGGTGGAAAGATGGGATGTTGTATAACAACCCTAACATAATGCCTACAGTGCAAAGCATGTGGTGGAATGACGAATATGACTCCCAATACGGAGGACATCTTATAAGAAACTCACGAGAAGAATAAACGTCGAAACTTTCAAATTATATAGAGCAAATTTGCTTTGCTGATTTTCACTTTGGTTAATGTAATGTTTAGTATAAATTAGAGCAATTGTATAGTTTGCCTTAATGATCAGGCATAACATGCATTTCCTAATTCTTCCTTTTCTTAATTTTTTACGATTTTTGGCGATATCTATTTGTAGTTCTTTAATTGGTTATTCAATTTTCTTTGCCTTTTGCTTGACCATTTATTGCTTTACATCTGATAACAGTATAATTGTCATTTCCCACCTCTGTGTTCATTCAAGTTATAAAATATTTGTTCTAGAAATCAAGTGTTGATACCAGAAATGAAATGTGGATTTAAGTAAGAAAAGTGTTAATCAATAGTATTGATTTACGTATCAGATTGTTGATTTAAACAAACTTCAAGTAAGGTGTCAATTTAAGTAACAAAATATTGATTTAAGTAATATAGCGTTAATTCAAGTGAGTGTTAATTAAAGAAATAGTGTCAATTCAAGTAATAGGCTGTTAAATAAAATTACATTTCTATTTAAGTAATGAAAGTGTTGATTAAAAAAACAAGTAGTTTATCTAATAAATCCAGTTTATTTTGTTATCCTCTAATCAATTGAGCCTTTATTGTAGGATGTACGTGGAATAATTCTATAGATGTATAATTAAATAAAACTAAAAGTTTTCCTTTTTTTAATTATAAATACGTACGTTATTATATCCTATGTCTGGGTTGGAATGTATTGGGGATAAGAAATAGAATTTTCAGATATGTTAATTGGTTTCAAAAGCCTAACCGATCACCTCTATCGAATATCAGTAGTTTGCGAGACAGAGGTCACCTTCTAAGACAAACAATATAATCGCCTGTTTAGTAAGAGGCCTTCTACTTGGCCTCTATTTAGGAACAAGCCTTCTACTTGGCTTGTTTAGTAACAAGCCTTCTTCTTTGACTTTTCAATAATAAGACATCTACTTTGCCCCAGTTTAGTAACAAACCTTCTACTTTGCCTATTTTCAGTAACAAGCCTTCTACTTTGCCTATTTTCAGTAACAAGCCTTCTACTTTGCCTATTTTCAGTAACAAGCCTTCTACTTTGCCTCTGTTTAATTACAATCCTTATGCTTTGCCTCTTTTCAATAAAAAGCCCTCTACTTTGTCTCTTTTCAGTTACAAGTGTGCGAGACGCCAGTTAGGTGATAAGACGAGGCAAATGCAACTAACTTTATTTCAACAGAGAGCAAGATTTTTATACATTTTCAGTGGAAGAAGGTCACAAAAATTAAAGCATGCTCAAACTGGTTCTATTGACAGAGAGGTGTAGAGCAAGATATACTATAAAAGAGAAAATACCATTATAATGTGGGTGTGAAACATGTGCGGTACATGGCTCCCCCCTAAAAATGACATACATGTGAAATAATGCGCGCTGCTCTTGAGAGGCGTACTGTAGGAGGATCCTTTGGCAGCAGATATGTAGGTTTTAGGCAATCAATCGAGACCCTGTCTACTTTGCCATGCATGTTGATTAAGAATACTTTCTGTGTATGACGGATCACGAGGAAAGGGCCCGTGTAAAGGGCCGGTAGTGGTGGCTTGCTAGTGTTGTTGAGCAGAGAAAGATCTGTCGGTATGTGATGCTTGGATGGGGAATTGTAAGTCTGGTGGCATGGGGTAAATTTTCCCACAACGTGACAGACACTGGAGATTATCGGAAGAGGTTGCAGAAGGAAAAAAATTGGCAAGGACAACCAATGAGTCGCCATACACCATTTCAGCTGCCAAGACATCCAGGGCCTCTTCAGGAGAAGTCCTGAGTCCCAGAAGGAGCCAAGGAAACTGGGTGAACCAGTTGGAGTCCTTGTAGCAGGACACCAGAGCTGCTTCGAGGGTGTGGTGAAAACGTTCAACCATTCCCTTGGTCGCAGGGTTGTATGCGGTTGTCTGATGAAGGGTGATTCCGAGGAAATTCGCTAATGAGAGGTGAATGTGGTACCCCTGTCAGAAGGAAAATGCTCAGGGAAACCATATCTCACTATCCATCCTGAGAGTAAGGCAAATGTACACAAGGCAGACGTTTCAGTTTCCATGAGAATGGCTTCAGGCCAATGAGCGGAGCAGTCGATAACAGTAAACAGGTAACGATAACCTTGTGATGTGGGTATGGGACCTACAAAATCGACGTGAATGTGGGAAAAGTGCCACTGAGGTTGGGGAAAGGTGCCCACTCCTGAATCCGTGTGTCAACGTACTTTTGAGGTTTGGCATGATATACAGGCGCGGACTCAATCCTTAGTATTCTTAGTAATGCCATGCCAAATGAACTTCGTCTTCAGTAGCTGTGCAGTAGAATGAGGCGAAGGATGAGAAAGGCCATGAATGAAATCAAACACCCATCGGCATCTACCAGTACTGACGTCACAGACGAGGGTGGCATTGGAGTCGTCAAGAGGGACGTCCTCTCAACGGAGGGATGTGCTGGATGTCCTACATGCTTGGTACTCTGGATCTTTTTACTGGGCCTCTGCCAAGGCGTTGTAATCCAATCATAAGTGAATGATTCCCAAAGGGTTTCTTGACAGGGTATTTACAACAAGATTCATTTTCCCTGAACGTGTTGAAGGGTACAACTGTACAAGACTTCTATTTTGATTTTGTTCAGTTTCAAGCCTTCTTTTTTTGCCTCTGTTCATTTACAAGCCTTCCACTTTACCGTTATTCAGTTACAAGCCTTCTACTTTCCCTTGTTTAATTACCAGCTTTCTGCTTTGTCTCTTTTTAGTTACAAGCCTTCTACTTTGCCTTTATTCAGTTATGAGCCTTTTACTTTGCCTTTATTCAGTTACGAGCCTTCTACTTTTCCTTTATTCAGTTACGAGCCTTCTACTTTGCCTTTATTCAGTTACGAGCCTTCTACTTTGCCTTTATTCAGTTACGAGCCTTTTACTTTGCCTTTATTCAGTTACGAGCCTTCTACTTCGCCTTTATTCAGTTATAAGCCTTCTACTTTTCCTTTATTCAGTTTCAAGCCTTCTACTTATTCTCTGTAGAGTTTGATTTTGTTCAGTTACAAGCCTTTTATTTTGCCTTTATTCAGATATGACGCTTCTACTTCGCCTTTGTTCAGTTACAAACTTCACACTTTACCTCTGTTCAGTTACAAGCCTTCTACTTTGCCTGTGTTCAGTTACAAGCCTTCTACTTTGCCTGTGTTCAGTTACAAGCCTTCTATTTTGCCTCTGTTCAGTTACAAACCTTCTACATTGTCTTTGCTGAGTTACAAGCCTTCTTCTTTGCCTTTATTTGGTTATAAGCCTTCTATTTTGCTTCTGTTCAGTTACTTTGCCTTTGTTCAGTTACAAGACATCCACTTTGCCTTTGTCCAGTTACGAGCCTTCTACTTCGTCTTTGTTCAGTTGCAAGCCTTCTAATTTGTCTTTGTTCAGTTACAAGCCTTCTGCTCTGCCTTTGTTCAGTTACAAGCCTTCTAATTAGCATGTGTTCAGTTAAAAGCCTTCTACTTTTTCTGTTCAGTTACAAGCCATTTACTTTACCTTTTTCAGTTACAAACCTTCTACTTTGCTTTGTTCAGTTACAAGTCTTCTACTTTACCTTTGTTCAGCTAGAAGCCTTCCAATTTGCACCTGTTCAGTTACAACCCCTCTACTTTGCCTTGGTTCCGTTACAAGCATTATACTTTGCCTCTGTTCAGTTACAAGCCTTCTGCTTTGTCTCTGCACAGTTATAAACATTCTACTTTGCCTCTGTACAGTTAGAAGCCTTCTACTTAGACTTTGTTCAGATACAAGAATTACACTTTGCCTCTCTTTTGTTATAAGCCTTTTACTTTGCCTCTCTTCAGTTACAAGACTTCTACTTTGACTCTCTTCAGTTACAAGCCTTCTACTTTGCCTCTCTTCAGTTACAAGCCTTCTACCTTGCATCTGTCCAGTTACAAGACTTCTACTTTGCCTCTGTTCAGTTACAAACCTTCTACCTCACCTCTGTTCAGTTACAAACCTTCTACTTAGCCTCTGTTCAGATACAAGCCTTCTACGTTGCCTCTGCTCAGTTACAAGCCTTCTACGTTGCCTCTGCTCAGTTACAAGCCTTCTACGTTGCCTCTGCTCAGTTACAAACCTTCTACGTTGCCTCTATTGAGTTAAAAGCCTTCTACTTTGCCTCTGCTCAGTTACAAGCCTTATACTTTGCCTCTATTGAGTTAAAAGCCTTCTACTTTGCCTCTATTGAGTTAAAAGCCTTCTACTTTGCCTCTATTGAGTTAAAAGCCTTCTACTTTGCCTCTATTGAGTTAAAAGCCTTCTACTTTGCCTCTATTGAGTTAAAAGCCTTCCACTTTGCCTCTATTGAGTTAAAAGCCTTCTACTTTGCCTCTATTGAGTTAAAAGCCTTCTACTTTGCCTCTATTGAGTTAAAAGCCTTCTACTTTGCCTCTATTCAGTTAAAAGCCTTCTACTTTGTCTTTGTTCAGTTAGAAGCCTTCTCCCTCTCCCTTGCCTTTATTCAATTACAAGATTTCTTCTTTGCCTTTGTTCAGTTAAAAGCCTTATACTTTGTCTTTGTTCTTTTAAAAGCCTTCTGCTTTGTCTTTTTCTCAGTTACATGCCTTCTACTTTGACTTTTTCTCAGTTACATGCCTTCTACTTTGACTCTGTTCAGTTACAAGACTTCTACTGACTCTGTTCAGTTGCAAGACTTCTACTTTACTTTTGTTCTGTTATAAGTCCTCTAGTTTGCCTCTGTTCAGTTATAAGCCCTGTACTATGCCTTTGTTCAATTACATGCCTTTTACTTTGCCTCTGTTCAGTTAGAAGCATTCTATTTTGTCTTTATTCAGTTACAAGCCTTCTACTTTGTTTAGTTACAAGCCTTCTACTTTGACTTAGTTCAGTTGTAAGACTTCTACGTTACCTCTGTTCAGTTACAAACCTTCTATTTTGCCTTTGATCTGTTACAAGGCCTCTATCTTGCATCTGTTCAGTTATAAGCCCTCTACTTTTCCTTTCTTCAATTATAAGTCTTCTGCTTTGCCTCTGTTCACTTACAAGCCTTCTACTTTGCCTCTCTTCAGTTACAAGCTTTCTACTTTGCCTCTCTTCAGTTACAAGCCCTTTACTTTGCCTCTCTTCAGTTACAAGGCCTTTACTTTGCCTCTTAAGTTACAAGCCCTCTACTTAGCCTTTGTTCAATTACAAGCCTTTTGTTTTGCCTCTGTTCAGTTACAAGCCTTCTACTTTGCCTTTGTTTTGTTACAAGCCCTCTTTTCTGGTCTCTGTTCAGTTTTACAAGCCCTCTACTTTGCCTCTGTTCTTGCTTTCCTCCTTTTCTTACACCTTGCTCTCCAACCATTTGGACAACAACAACTTCAAGAGTTTTCCTCCCCCTGTACAGAGACGCTGAATGGCCTCGTCCTCCCCAACGCCGATCTATACAGCTCAAAATCTATATACCATCCATTAATCATCAACCGTGAACTACAGCACCGCATCGCTTCGAAATCATTTATCACTGAAGTCTCTTGTTACATAATTTGGTTATGCAAATCACCTTTCCTTGAATAATTTTTTTTTCACCTACGGCCCACATTAATTGTTTGACTTGGATGGGGATCTCTATTTCCTAAAGTACAGATTTTCTGTTGGAATGAAAGTCAGAATCATTTGAAATACACCAGCCACCCGTTGAGATACTACCGATAGTGTTATAGGGTCCTTTGACTGGCTAGACAGTAGTACGTTGGACTCTTCGCTCTGGTTACGGTTCATTTTCCCTATGCCTACACATACACCGAATAGTCTGGCATATTCTTTACAGATTCTCCAACTGAGATTACCCAACAATTCTTCTTCACCCAAGGGGTTAAGTACTGTACTCTAATTGTTCAGAGGCTACTTTCCTCTTGGTAAGGGTAGAGGAGACTCTTAGCTATGGTAAGCAGCTTTTCTAGGAGAAGGACACTCCAAAATCAAACCGTTATTCTCTAGTCTTGGGTAGTACCATAGCCTCCGTATCATGGTCTTTCACTGTCTTCGGTTAGAGCTCTCTTGCTTGAGGGTACACTCGGGCACATTATTTTATCTTATTTCTCTTCCTCTTGTTTTGTTAAAGTTTTTATAGTTTATATACAAAATATTTACTTTAATGTTACCGTTCTAAAAATATTTAATTTTTCCTA
Organism: Palaemon carinicauda; assembly: GCF_036898095.1. Classification (NCBI taxonomy): domain Eukaryota; kingdom Metazoa; phylum Arthropoda; class Malacostraca; order Decapoda; family Palaemonidae; genus Palaemon; species Palaemon carinicauda. The sequence goes on from NC_090744.1 coordinate 98,003,359, forward strand.
GTTTCCTTTGCTCACTGGGCTATTTTCCCTGTTGGGGCCTCTCAGCTTATAGCATCCTGCTCTTCCAACTAGGGTTAGAGCTTAGCAAGTAATAATAATAATAAAAATAATAATAATAATAATAATAATAATAGGATATCATATATCAAACTCCAGAATACAATTTGGGAAGTACTGGAAACAACCACTTAAAGTAAATCGCGGATGAAAGTTTGTGTTCCATAACTAAGATCCGGCAGGAGTTCCAGCTGCTATGTGTTCAGTAGACTTCAGTAATTCTGGTACACTTCACAGGAAGGAAAGGAGACGTTTGACAGCTGTAGATTGCAGCAGGTAACACTATGTTTATCAAAAGAGAAATCGTTGGCAACATTGCCCGTGAAACAAAGTAGCTGAGCTTGCAAACACGTAATCAAAAGCATTTTTATTAATTTTACGAAGTGCTAAATACTGCGTAATCAGTTACAATGTACAGCTGTAACACTTCTACTTAACGTTCCTTGAAATGTACTGGAATTATTGAAACCAACTGTATCAACGAAGTTGTAGGGGCTGGAACTCACGATTGAACACATACTACGCGTCTAAACTTCAGCCGACATTACAGATAAATGAGGCTGAATTCGCAGGAGATATAAACATTACATGGATGGACTAAATTGAATACATATGGTTTCAAATTGGGAGCAAGATATATGTCTACTGTAGATTCTAGAGCTTTCAAAAATGCAACCAAAACTATATAATAAACAACCATAGACATCCGAAAGATTGAAGATATTAAAGCTTTCAATAGGAAACTGAAGACTTTCTTGTTCTCTAAGTGATTCGATAATGTGGATTTGATAATATACGAACAACATGCGGCGTGAAATGCTGAATGCCTTGGAATGTATACGATAAAATTACGAAAGTTCCTGTAGAGTAGGGCTCCCCTGCAGTCTAGGACCAGGAGAGCAGCCCTTAAAGTAAGCAAAGTAAAGTAACATCTCCCAGCCCTTGAAGTAAGGAAAGTAACATTTCAAATATCATTCAAATTTCAGCATAGTCACTTGAACCAAGAATCTGCAATTAATCATGTAAAAGGGAAATATGTGATTGGATGGCCATGCCAGCAATGCAACAATATCGTTAAGTTCTGAAGCATACGCACGAAACAAATGTTGGTAAAAATACATATTAATTAACACTAGCAACCAAAGATAAATAGACAAAATATACCGACCAGACTGGAACTACAAATCTTTTTATAGTTCAAAAAGCCATCGAAATCGCCAATCACAATATATAAAAAGTACAAAAAGGGTGCAGAACCTAACAAACCCACCTAACCTAACCAAGGAGTTCACAGGTCACAAAACTAACGTATGTACTGCGAATGTTAAAACAAGCAACGTTGCCAATGATACACAGTGTTAACGTTACAAAGGCATTGCTAATGGTAGCAATGCTACGGTAATATTATCATGTATGTTTTAATGAATTGTTCCATACACACTTTACACAATATATAAAAAGGTAAAAACGGGGTGTTGGTCACCCCTGCATATTCCCTATATAACATGTTTAGCCTCAGTGGGTAGGTGCCCACTGGGGATACAACCCGCTGAGGACAGTAGCACTTTGGGTACTGTTGACTCTCACGGTGAAAGATACCTTCGGAAAGAATGGCAAAATGTTATAAATTGACTATCTACAAAGTGCATTTAAATATTTGCTAAAACGAGTCAACAGTTACATCAATATCTGCAAATAGATAAAATTAGCAAAGACGAGTTAGAAATGTGATTAGTGATAAAATTCCTGAACATAAAGTCGGCTCTACATCTAAAATTCCCAATCACATCCCAAATTCAATTCTAATATATTTCAACTTGTAATTTGCTATTGCTGTTGGGAGTATTACAAGCCATTGCACCAGCCCTAAAGTTAGGAATATGCAGCTAATAACATTAATTTGATTAGGATAGACTAACAAAATCGTGTTGACACAAGAATAGTTACAGACGCTTTCAAATTATTAGAACATAGATATATGTCTACTGTAAGCTCTACAGCCTTGAAATATGCCGTCCATGACTTAATTTATAAGCTCCCACCAGACATCTGAAAGACTGAAGATATTAAGGCTTCAAAGCGATACTGTAGACTTTCTTGTTTTCTAAGTGCTTCGATAATGTGGATTTGCCAATTAACGAACAATATCCGATGTAAAATGCCGAATGTTTGGGAATGTATACTTTTAAATTAATGCAAACATCCTGAAGAGAGTAGGGTTCCCATGCGGTTTAAGACCAGAAAATCAACCCGTAGAGAATATGAAATAATACATCACCACGCTTACCTTGTGCCTCAACTGGAAGCAGAGCAGCTAAAGCCCTCCACCTGAATCCTACGACATATCTTTTCCTTGCTGCAGGTCTTCTCACATCAAATCCAAAAAGAATACCGTCCTGGATTTAAATTATAGAATACGCATAACATTCATGTTACACTGCACTAAACGTAAAGAAAACTGATGTTATCCTGCCAGCAGCCGGTTACCTAGTGTGAGGCGAAATGCTTACTGAACTAGGAAACCAGCAGTTGCCGAATGTAAACATCTTTTGAAAGCTGAAACAATTGGCGGGCATTATGGAGTTTATGGAAATTATCTCTTCTAGTTCTGCTTAAACGGATAAATCTACCGTGATTTTCATATTTTATATTCATAAAATACATGAACATTGAGTCTTCATATTTGAACATTGATTGAATAAATGTAACCCCACTTTTTATCTCAATTTTTTTTTTGAATAGGTGTATCTTCAGTTTCTTTAATTAATGCTTTAATAAATATACCTTGAGTAATTTCTATTTACCATAGTTTTACTAAATATACCCCGATATTTTTTTTTTATTTTAACGTTGCGTGAATAGAATTACATCGATTTCTTTTTATTCCAATGTTGTTTTAATAAATATTCCTTGAATTTAATTCTATTTCACATATGTTTGAGTATAAATACTTTGAGTTGATCTATTTTTAACATAGCTTTTAAATAAATGAACCTTGAGTTCTTTTGACTTTACATACAGAAAATGGTTATCTTTATTTCTCTTTATTTTTCAATTATTATATCAAATATGTGTTCAAAATATTATTTTGTAAATGAATTTCAAAAATATTTTAGGCTCTGATGATAAACAGCAGGTATGTATTTGAAAAAATAAAAGCCTATTTAAGCGAATTAAACCTATTAGAGAGTGAAATTGTAGGCCTACAAATACACACGCCTAAAGACATATACATTTTATGCAAAGGATGTGTCTACTAAAACTAAGATTTCATAAAATACTTTATTATTTTCTTCTAACTAAAATCCTCTACAGTACTAATGTTAAGTTAGATTATCAAATGAAATGGTGAAAGGTATGCCTTTAATTCACAATACATTTCTTTAGACATTTCATAGCACAGTTATTCTTATGTAGACATATAATAGTAATAATTATCATAATAATCATAATGATAACCATAAGTTCAAAGGGTAACATATTGACATAAATCACTTCGGGTGAGTGAACACTTTTTTTATTTCTTTTTACTTCGCTCTTTCTTTTTTTTTCAAGTTATTTTACCCGCGACTCGAGCAATTAGAAATGGAATGATATCACATATCGACAAGTCATTGGAATATCACACAGTAAATTTATAATAGTCCCTCACCACATTGCTCCTTCTCTCGCTCTCAAAAAGCTCGTTTTCTATAATCAAAGAAAATGGTCAGTATTGAAGGTTGCCAATTGAAATTTTCGTATCTTTTACATTCCATCATTTATCTTAAGAGAAGGTGCAAAACAGTGGCTGAAGTCTATTGGCGAACTGACATGACTTGTTATAATGTTCTAAGATTATAGAGCAATATTTTGGATGGAAATAGTTACTACTGAAATTGACATTTAAATGTACAATAAAATTGACACATTACTGCTAAAAGGAGTCTAGTACATTTACAAGGAAATACTGTAACTATTAATTCATTAACTGTGTTCGTGTAAGGTGTTTTGTGTTACAACATGCGGGTATCAATCACTGTTTGTGACATTGGTGGACTGTATTTACTGTATGTGCGTATGTATCAGTACAAACATCTTTTTTTTTATCTATAAAACACAAGAACAGACTATATAATTCTCCGAAATATTTCGACCTTAGATATTAACTATATAAACATTTCAATGATTAATTACAATTGCTAGCCATTTTCTGTTAATAATTTATGTATATACAAAATACAGGAAGCTTATGTAAACTTTTTTAGCATTAAACCATAAAAGTGTATATTCATATATTTATAAATATTCATCTATATTCTGCAATATCAACCTCCTTTACAAATAGATAGTCTATCTCTCTATATAACTTCAAACTACCGTTCTACCGGAATATGTATCAATTATCAGGAATGTGACTGGAAGAGTTGAACTAGCTATAGAAAAAAGATAAATCAAAAACTTTTCCTCTTACACTTTGGGAGGGAGAGACAGACAGACGGACAAATTTCAGTATCTTACAAGTTATAAAACATCAGAAATGGAGTCTGCCTCTCTCTCCCTCTTTTTTATCTTAAATGTCAGCTGTATTACAGTATATAAATCCTACGCGCGATATTTCGTTTCCTCTCTCTATGGAGTATTTTGTAGCATGAATAGACAATTATTGTTGGCACTGGATGCTTATCATAGTTCTATGTACAAAATTGTTTACACGACTCAGTTTAAAGCTTAACAGGAAATTGCTCGTCTTGTTATAAATAGCACTGAAGGAAAAGCAAATAACTGTTCTCTAACTCTCTTTTACATCTACAATATTCCTCACCACGATAACAAAGTACAAAATTTTTCTTTCAGTTTTCTTTCTCCATATTTTTATGTCTTTCAGCAAAAATGTACAGTAGCCAAAAAGGGGAAACAGGTTTTGACGAGAGTGTCAATGAAGGGATGAATGACGTCATGATTGCCTTGAAGTTCGCTGGATGGTCGTGGGTGGAAGTGGGGGCGCTGATGCTTTCACGCCGTGAGTGGCTCAGTGGTTGGGCTACACAGGGGTTAAATCGTGTTGAGGTTGGCTGTTTTCGTGTATGGGAATTAGTAATCTGTCAATTGGCTGTATTTATACACAGGAAAGTATTCGTATGATACCTTTCATACATGACAAATACCGTGATTATATGGATGTTACCA
>NC_090744.1:98013584-98028584 GCF_036898095.1 Palaemon carinicauda
GAGATTTTTATGTAAAAGGTTAGCAGAACTTGTCATTTCCCGTTATTTTCCTCTTATACCTACTTTATATATATAAGTATATATATATATATATATATATATATATATATATATATACAAGTATATATATATATATATATATATATATATACAAGTATATATATATATATATATATATATATATATATATATATATATATATATATATATATATATATATATATATATATATATACACACACACACATAATACAGTCCATTTGGGAATGGCACTAAAAAGCTATAGCCTTCCTGTTCCCAGTAAGTCTGATATTTAATAATGAGGTTACAAATCGCACTTTTTTTTTTGGAGGGGGGGGGGCAAGTACCCAAGCACAAGTGGCTGAACTGGAGGGCGGTAATTCTGGAACGATCTACGACCTACCAGATATGAGTAATGCGCTGTACCACTTGGATAGTCATCCAAATTGGTTAAGTACTGTATACCTGGAAACAGATATATACAGTTTATAGTTTATGTAAGTACGTGTGTGTAATATATATATATATATATATATATATATATATATATATATATATATATATATATATATATATGTATATATACATACATACATATATATATACATACATATATATATATATATATATATATATATATATATTAATCAGAAGCTACAACCACATATTTAAAACAGAATCCTACCAGTTCAAAAGGGCCGACTGGGAAATTATCTCAAGAAACAGAAAAGAAAAGAGTTAAGCAATTAAAAAAAATGACAAAAAATAATACCAATTATGAGAAGCACCCTTGTTGAATAAATATCAAGAGACTCATGCCAGTAAGGTCAACTAAACAAGAATCTACACCAAGTTTCAACTTCCCAAGTTCTACCAACAAAACTATTTCGTTGAGAAGGTTGTTACAACATTTGAATACAACCACAATTAGACCTACAGGATGATACCAAATCATATCGACGTTTGCATGAAGTAAAGATAAAATTCCAATTATAATTTGCGTTGCAATTATTCGGTGGATAGTATCGTCTGGGAACTCACAAAATGACTGCTAATTAATAAATAAATAAATAAATAAATAAATAAATAAATATATACATAAGTTTTATATATATATATATATATATATATATATATATATATATATATATATATATATATATATATATAAGCAAACAAATCATTTTCCTTAATCATAAAAAATGTTGCTAATGTAATTTTCAAGATTAACAAACAGTATTTTCAGCTTTATATAAAATAAAGCCTCACCTCCTTCCAGAAGATAAAAATAGTAAATAAATGACATGATAATAGGCCAAAAATCCAATAAATTCAATTAATAACAAACTAAACTACCCACATAAAAAAACTAAATAGACATAACAAGGAAAACATTTCCTACAGCAAAAAAAAAAAAAAAAAAAAAAAAAAAAAAGAAAAAAAAACAAGAAAAAAAATCTATTTATTCATGTCATGATTAGGTGTAGCAATCAACGGCCCTTGACACTAGGTAACTTCTCTTTCAATCCCCACAAACTTGAAACCCAGAATCTCTGACATAGGCCCTCCCCCCATCCTCCTACTCCTCCTAGGGGCCGCCCATAGACCCCACCCACCGCCCTCGAGCACTTGACGTCGTTATGCGGCCCTTAATTGGGGCGTGAAGCCCTCGGAAGGAAGGTACTTTGGCTTGTGCATGAGATTCCTATTTGCTTTTGGGTGACGGCGAAGAATTTATTTGACTTTTCTTAAATCTCTTTCCTTCTTTGCTTTTCTTATGTTTTTGGTTTCTTGGTCCATTCTTATTCTTTTTTTTTTCGAATATTCTTTCTTTGGAGTTTTCAGAAAGTCCCTCCTTCATTTTATATCGATTTTTCATTACTTTTCTTGTCTTCCTTTCAAAGATTTTTTAAACTCGAATAAAAATTTCGCTTGATAATTTATTACTTTTTATTTTTTTTTATTTCATTTACTAAAGTCTTCATTTTCTCTCTCTCTCTCTCTCTCTCTCTCTCTCTCTCTCTCTCTCTCTCTCTCTCTCTCTCTCTCTCTCTCTCTCTCTCTCTCTCAATATACATATATATATATATATATATATATATATATATATATATATATATATATATATATATATATATATATATATATATACATATATATATATATATATACATATATATAATTTATACATATATATATATATATATATATATATATATATATATATATATATATATATATATATATATATACACACACACATATATATATATATATATATATATATATATATATATATATATAAACGCGTAACTCTTACTAATTAGTTAAGTTATTAGCTTAACACACAAAACCAGTTCTATCTAAAATATGAATGTTGTGTCCAATACATTCGACGTTAGCCATACTTAAGTGAGAAAAAAAAATAAATTCAAAATTTCGTATAATAGCACGATTTAAAAAAAATTGCCTTTTGTCTTGATACCTTTGTGACTTATTTGTTTTTATTGATTGTCTATGTATGCATATTTAATCTAAAAAAAATCCTATGGATACAAGCAGCCATTCATACAAGCATATATATATATATATATATATATATATATATATATATATATATATATATATATATATATATATGACTAGCAACCTCATCCCTAAAGGCTTTAATGTCCAAAGTCGTTGGCAAAAAATTGAAATTAATTATATGATACAGTTTATCGGTGCACTTTCTATATTTTCTAATGATTGTCATGAGTTACGAAATCATAGGCTTCACTTTTTCATCTAAAAAGTATTTTCATGATTGGTTTAATATGTCCCTCTCTCTCTAGTGAATTCTATGGAAGCATATTTGACTAAATTTACAAGAAAAGAAATATTCAAAACATTAGCGCATATAGAATTAAATCGAAAAAAAGTCTGCCACAAAGTAATGATTACTCTATACTGAGTAAAACTGTTTGCCAGAGAGTAATAATTATCATGATCATCATCCTCTCCTCCTATGCCTATTGACGCAAAGGGCCTCAGTTAGATTTCTCCAGTCGTCTCTATCTCGAGATTTTAATTCAATATTCTCCATTCGTCAGCTCGTACTTCAAACTTCATAGTATTCTTTCAATTCTTCTAGTATCCTGTGGAGCCCCCCTCCCCTCCCCACACACAAAAAAAAAGGTTTGCCAGAGAATAACAATTAATGTATACTGAAAAAAAAAACGGTTTTAAAAAGGGTAATATTTTCTCTATAGAAAGTAAAACTGTTTCCCAAGAGGTAATAATTATATTAGAAAATAGTTTGCCAGAGAGCATTAATGATACTGAGAAAAATGGTTTGCCAGAGAGGAATGATCAAAAGGGAGAAAGGTTTGCCAAAGAAAAATAATCATACTGAGAAAAATAGTTTGCCAGAGAGTAATAACTTTACTGAGAAAAACAGTTTGCCAGAGAGTAATACACATAATGAGAAAAATAATTTGCCAGACAGTAATAACCATACTGAGAAAAACAGTTTGCCAGAGAGTGATAATGATACTGAGAAAAATAGTTTGCCAGAGAGTAATAACCATACTGAGAAAAACAGTTTGAAAGAGAGTAATAATCATACTGAGAAAAACAATTTGCCAGAGAATAATAACCATACTGAGAAAAACAGTTTGTCAGAGAGTAATAATCATACTGAGAAAAACAGTTTGTCAGAGTGATAATCATACTGAGAAAAATAGTTTGCCAGAGAGTAATAACCATACTGAGAAAAACAGTTTGAAAGAGAGTAATAATCATACTGAGAAAAACAATTTGCCAGAGAATAATAACCATACTGAGAAAAACAGTTTGTCAGAGAGTAATAATCATACTGAGAAAAACAGTTTGCCAGAGTGATAATCATACTGAGAAAAATAGTTTGCCAGAGAGTAATAATCATACTGGGAAAAGCAGTTTGCCAGAGAGTAATAATCATACTGGGAAAAACAGTTTGCCAGAGAGTAATAATCATACTGAGAAAAATAGTTTGCCAGAGAGTAATAATCATACTGGGAAAAACAGTTTGCCAGAGAGTAATAATCATACTGAGAAAAATAGTTTGCCAGAGAGTAATAATCATACTGAGAAAAACAGTTTGCCAGAGAGTGATAATCATACTGAGAAAAATAGTTTGCCAGAGAGTAATAATCATACTGGGAAAAGCAGTTTGCCAGAGAGTAATAATCATACTGGGAAAAACAGTTTGCCAGAGAGTAATAATCATACTGAGAAAAATAGTTTGCCAGAGAGTAATAATCATACTGGGAAAAACAGTTTGCCAAAGAGTAATGGTCATACTGGGATATGCAGTTTGCCACAGAATAATAATTACTATATACTGAATAAAAACAGTTTGCCAAAAAGTATGGATTAAACTGCGAAAAACGGTTTGCCAAAATAATAATAATACCGAGAAAAACTGTTTGACCAGGAATAATGATCACACTGGGAAAATGGTTTGCCAGAGAGTAATAATCATACTGAGAAAAACGGTTTACCAGAGAGTAGAGATCATATATGGAAAACAGTTAGCCAGAGAGTAATGATCATACTACAAAAAAAATTTACCAAAGAATAATAATAATAATACTGAGAAAAACTGTTTGCCGGAGAATAATAATCAAACGGTAAAGACAGTTTGCCAGAAAGTAATGATCATATGGGAAAAACTGTTTGTCAGAGAATAATAATCAAACGGTAAAAACTGTTTGCCGGAGAGAAATGATCATATAGAAAAAATGGTTTGTCTTAAAATAATCATCAAATGGCAAAAACGGTTTGCAAGAGAGTAATGATCATATGGGAAAAACTGTTTGTCAGAGAATAATAATCAAACGGTAAAAACTGTTTGCCGGAGAGAAATGATCATATAGAAAAAATGGTTTGTCTTAAAATAATCATCAAATGGCAAAAACGGTTTGCAAGAGAGTAATGATCATATGGGAAAAACTGTTTGTCAGAGAATAATAATCAAACGGTAAAAACTGTTTGCCGGAGAGAAATGATCATATAGAAAAAATGGTTTGTCTTAAAATAATCATCAAATGGCAAAAACGGTTTGCAAGAGAGTAATGATCATATGAGAAAAAAGGTTTGTCAGAGAATAATCATGAAAATGGAAAAACGGTTTTCTAGTAATTAATGATCATAAGGGAAAAACGGTTTCTCAGAGGACAATCATTAAACAGAATAAATTGTTTTCTAGAGAGTAATGATCATATGGAAAAAAAAGTTTGTCAGAAAATAATCATTAAATGGGAAAAACGGTTTGTCAGAAATTAATGATCATACGGGAAAAATGGTTTGTCAGAGAATAATCATCAAACGGGAAAAACAGATTGCTAGAGAGTAATGATCATTAGGGAAAAACGGTTTGTCACTGAATAATGATCATACGGGATAATAGTTTGCCAGAGAATAATGACCATACGGGAAAAACGGTTTGCTAGAGAGTAATAATTGTACCAAGAAAAACTATTTTCAAAGAATAATCATCAAACGGGAAAAAAAAAGTTTGTCAGAAAATAATGATCATACGGGAAAAATTGTTTTTCGGAGAATAATAATCAAATGGGAAAACAGTTTGCCAGAGAGTAATGATCATATTGGGAAAATGGTTTCCCTGAGTGTGATGGTCATATTAGGAAAAACTGTTTGCCTGAGAATAATGATCATACAGGTAAAAGGGTTTGCTAGAGAGTAATGATCATATATGGAAAAACCGCTTGCCATAGAGTAATGATCACACGGAAAAAACGGTTTGCCAAAGAATAATAATTATATTGACAAAAATGGTTTCCCAGAGAGTAATGATCATACGGAAAAAATGGTTTGCCAGAGAGTAATGACTAGTTTGAGTAAAACTGTTTTCCAGAGTGTAAAGATCATAAGGGAAAAACAGTTTGAGAGAGAGTAATGTTCATACGAAAAAACCGTTTGCCATTGGATAATGATCATATTGTGAAGAACTGTTTGCCAGAAAGTAATGATAATATTGGGGAAAACAATTTGCCAGAGTAAAAATCATATGGGAAAAATAGTTTGCCCGAGAGTAATAATCATACAGGAAAAATTTGACCGAGAGCAATGATCATATGAGAAAAACTGTTTGCCAGAGAGTAAAGATCCTTTTAGGAAAACCATTTGCCAGAGTAATGATGATATGAAAAAAAAGGTTGTCCGAGTGTGGTGTTAATATTGGGGGAAATGGTTTACAAGAGTAATGATCATACGGGATAAATGGTTTGCCGGAGAGTAATGATAACATTGGGGAAAACGGTTTGACAGAGTAATGATCCTACAGGAGAAACAGTTTGATAAAGAGTAATGATCATAGAGGAAAAAACAGTTTGCCAGAATGTAATGATCATACTAGAAAAACAGTTTGTCAGACTATAACAATCTCATCGGGAATAACGGTTTGCCCGAGAGTAATGATCATATAGGAAAAACGGTTTGTCAGAGTAATGATCATATGGGAAAAACGGTTTGTCAGAGTGTAATGATCATACAGGAGAAACAGTTTGCCAGAGAGTAATGTTCTCATCGGAAAATTAGTTTGTCAGAGTAATGATCATATTTGGAAAAACGGTTTGCCAGAGAGTAATGATCATACGAGAAAACAGTTCGCGAGAGAGTAATGATCGTACAGGAAAAACAGTTTGCCAGAGAGTAATGATCATATGGGAAAATCAGTTTGCCAGAGAGTAATGATCACACAGGAAAAATGGCTTGTCAGAGAGTAATGATCACATGAGAAAATCAGTTTGCCCGAGAGTAATGATCATATGGGAAAAACGGTTTGGCAGAGTGTAATGATCATACAGGATAAACCGTTTGCCAAAGAGTAATGATCTCCTCGGAAAATCAATTTTCCAGAGAGTAATGATCATATTTGGAAAAACAGTTTGCCAAAGAGTGATGATCTCATCGCAAAATCAGTTTGTCAGAGAGTAATGATCATGTTTGGAAAAGGGTTCGCCAGAGAGTAATGATCATATGGGAAAAACGGTTTGCCAGAGAGTAATGATCATATGGGAAAAACAGTTTGCCAAAGAGTAATGATCGTACAGGAAAATCGGTTTGCCAGAGAGTAATGATCGTACAGGAAAAACGATTTGCCAGAGTAATGATCATACAGGAAAAATGGTTTGCCAGAGAGTAATGATCTCATGGGAAAAATGGTTTGCCAGAGAGTAATGACCTCATGGGAAAAATGGTTTGCCAGAGTAATGATCATACAGGAAAAACGGTTTGCCAAAGAGTAATGACCTCATGGGAAAAATCAGTTTGCCAGAGAGTAATGATCATACTGGAAAAACTGTTTGCCTGAGAGTAAAGATCATATAGGAAAACCCGTTTGCCAGAGAGTAATGATCATATGGGAAAATAAGTTTGTCAGAGAGTAATGATCATATTTGGGAAAACAGTTTGCCAGAGAGTAATAATCATATGGGAAAAACAGTTTGCCAAAGAGTCATGATCGTACAGGAAAAACGGTTTGCCACAGAGTAATGATCGGACAGGAAAAATGGTTTGCCAGAGAGTAATGATCATACAGGAAAAACGGTTTGCCATTGAGTAATGATCTCATGGGAAAATCAGTTTGCCAGAGTAATGATCATATGGGAAAAATGGTTTGTCAGACAATAAATATCTTATGAGAAAATCAGTTAGCCAGAGAATAATGATCACATTAAGAAAAAAACAATTCGCCAGAGAGCATGATCATAAAGGATGAAGGGTTTGCCAGAGAATTATATACTGAGAAAAACGGTTTGCCAGAGAGTAATGATCATACTATGAAATAGATTTACCAGAGAGTAATAATAATACAGAGAAAAAACGGTAAAAATAATACTGAGAAAAATGGTTTGCCATAATAATAATCAAACAGGGAAACGGTTTGCCAGAGAGCATCGCTAGGGTTATTTCTGTATCCTAAAAGTTTCTGTTCTTGATTTTTATTTGCTTTTAGTATTCTTAATCTGTATACTTTTAGTCATTTGAGATCATTTAATTTTCGCTATGAATATCCGTGAATTAACTAATTTGGATTCTTTTCATATATGAAAGGATCATTTCGGAATCTTTCGCAGCTCTTTTCTCCTACTGTGTAAAAATATTGTTGCTGGGGAGGGATTTTCTTAAGAGTTGGATGTATGTGTATTTTTAAGTGTATTCCCCTACGGCGTGAAAGGGAATGAAAAGTGGTATTATGGTAACAAGATGGTACAAGGGGACCGCAGTAAATTCTACAGATGATTCCTATGACATACAGGATAAAAAAGAAAAAAAAATTGGGGTCGCTGAAGTGGAAGAGATATGACATGAATGTGACCTCGCCTGACCTGAGGGAAACTTCCCCTCTCTAAAGTGACACATATCTGCTCCTTAAGACGTACGGTAATAACGATTGTAATATCTACTATAATAAGTGTTTTGGAATAACCACTCATGACTACGAAGCCTTAAGAGTCTAAAAAAGGGGGCTCACATATACGGGGGCCGATCTCCCATAGGTGGGGCTTAGAGAAGGGCTTTGGAAGAAGCTATGAGGGGACCGGACCCCGGATGGTACATATCATTGAAAACTGGCTCACTACCAACAACCAAGCTTGAGGAGAGATATTCCTGGTTGAGCTCAGCTGAAGTATCTAAAACCTTGAAGCTGAAACCTTCCTTTCTAGGCGTTCAAAGATTCAAAATGGAGAATGCTTGAGTTTGAGCTGGATGTATTGCCAAACATTTTTGACATACATTTGTGGAAACAGTCGGCCAACGTTCCGACACAGGCTATACAGAGGAGACACAAACATTCGCCGACTGTTTGTTGCGTAAACGTTTCAAAACACGTGTGCGCCTTATCATCTCCACTCTACTACGACAGGGGACACGTAAAATGGGTCAATGTGAAAATGGGTCATTGTGAAAAGTGGGTCATTGTGGAAAGTGGGCTCAGGATGACTCTAGTTATCATTATGGTAAAAGGGGGTCGAGTACGTGAAAGTTAAAAAAAAGGGGGGGCTTTGGTAAGGGGTTACACGGCCTCATTAGTAAGCTTCCCGCCGTTCGTGCAAGGGAAAGATCAGCTGCAGGGGGAACTCCTCCTGCTGGGGAGGCGTTGTTGACTGAGAAGGCGTAGTAGGCGCAGCGGGAGGAGCCAGGGTGACGGTCGCATGAGGTTGGGAAGCCGGGTTGGCGGCAGGAGCCGGTGACGCGATCAGAGGTTGGTGAGCTAGGTCGTGGTCGTAGCGGGCGGTGAGGGGCAGGGAGAGGTCGTCCACGCGCCTCGACGATGCTATTTGTTGTCGGAGCCAACACAGGCCATGGCACTTCCACGTCCACCCGTGGAAGTAGAGCACCAACCATCCCTGCGGAGGAGAGACAATTAGAAGAGGGTTAATCCAATGCTCGACTTGCGTGTGGTATTGTTTACTGTACATGTGTATGATATGCATACATTACATGAATACTTATATCATATATGCATACATATAGATACAATTATATATATAATTGAAATTATTAAAATTATGATTGTTATAATGTCTAAAATTATAACATATATATATATATATATATATATATATACATACATACATACATATATATATATATATACACATGTATGTATATATATAATGTATATATATACAGTATATATATATATATATACATACATACATACATATATATATATATATATATATATATATATATACATTATATATATACATACATGTGTATATATATATATATATATATATATATATATATATATACATACATATATAAACTAATAAAAACATCATACTGAGAATATCAGTCAACAGTATACATTAAAACCTAATTGTTTAAATCGTAGGTGAAACAAATGGGTCTGATAAATATGTTTCAGAGAAATCAATATAACCTATATATGAACTTCAACAAAGAAGTTAATATTATGTCTACACTTTTAAGTAACTATTTGAACTTCATGTCTGTAACTAGTATAAAATAATAAGTTAAATTAGAAATGGAGATATTTGAAAAGAGGATTGGATATTATTTTACTGATGACTTTAGACACCAATTGATGATAAATGCAGTGCTTGCTAAGTTAATTGGTGTGTTGTAATTTAAAGGGAACGACCAGGGTTAATAATATAGGTAAATACATCTGATTCCGTCTTTCAATTTTGGAAACTCTCTCTCTCTCTCTCTCTCTCTCTCTCTCTCTCTCTCTCTCTCTCTCTCTCTCTCTCTCTCTCTCTCTCTCTCTCTCTTTATAGTTCATTATTGAGATGTTTGATTATAGATCGTTACTGAGATGTCCATTTATGATTACAATTTCATAACAACCTTTATAAATAATGACGTCAATTGACTGAATTCAAATAAAAAGTAATTATCCCCCACTGTCATTCTCCGGAGTTGTGTTTTACATCAGCTTAATGTAAATTTCTGCACTAACACTGTCCCTTTATTTGGATGATACTTAGACAGAAAAAAAAAATTATTTACTTTTCAATTCATTGAAACCATGGATTTACGATACAATATTACACATACACATACACACATACACTCACACAAATATATATATATATATATATATATATATATATATATATATATATATATATATATATATATATATATATATTCATATATGTGTGTGTGATTACATTTATTTAGAGATTTAATATACATACAATTATATTTACTAACACAATAATTGCATTGACAATAAAATTTTATTGTGAACAATAATACAAAAGCCCTTCAACTTTATTGTGACCCAAAATACACTTGTAATAATATAACCGATACATAAACCTATTCCACATACTGTCCACCGACTTTTGGATCACCCTGTATATGTAAAATAAACAAACGGAGCATTTCTAGTCCATTGCAGGACAAATACCTCATCTAGTTTTCAGCACCACGCTGGCCAGTGCGAACTGGTGATGATGGGAGACTTTTACGTTATCGTTCACAACAAACCAACCTAGTGTGGGTGGCCCTCAATAGTACAGCTTTGCTGATCATGGCGATACACAAACCCTTCCAACTTGTTAAGTTACCACCACCCCGAAAAAGCATATATAAATATGAGTGTGTATATATATATATATATATATATATATATATATATATATATATATATATATATATATATATATATATATATACATTCTTACGAAGCTGGTCTAGCATGAGAGTAAATATTTTATTTCATGTATTTTATTTGTGTATTTAAGAGATGTATAACCAGCTCGTAAGGTGAGTTCCACTCATGTAGGATTAAGGAATGTATGTAAATTACATAAGGCTTCCATCAATCCTTTAATTGTATTTTCATCCAGTTCAGTATAAGTAAATTTACGTTATTTTTAAGAATTAAATTTTTATTTCACGTAGTTTTGTTACGAAGTCTTATGTAAGCTTAAGGTATGTTGAATGATACAAACGAGGTATGAGCACGAGGGATTACATCATTTTTTCCACGTGGTTAGAAAATGCATGAAGATTCTAGAGTTAGATTTTCTCTTTTTTGTAATGTTACGAGAGGTAGTGGGTGGAGTTAGCTGAGAGATTGCCCTCGCTATGTGACGTTGGTACCTGTCTTCAACTTGACAAGTTGGTAACTCTGGCGCCATAAAGCCCTGCCCCCAAGCTTCCAGATGACGAACTGGAAGGTTTTGGAATTAATTAGGATGCATATATAAGGGGCCTAGCAAGGAATGATAGACCGAGAATTCCAGCCTGGTTAAGAAAGCCATCGCTCCGCCAACAGCTAAAGTGTCCTCTCATATGTGAATAGTGTTTTTTCACAAAAGTGTACAGTGTTCGTGAAACATTGATATATTTTTGCATCTGTTTAGAAGAAAATTGAAGTGAATATGTAAATTACATTGAAGATTATTTTGTAACTGGCCCTGTATAGTTAGGTTAAAGTTAAGTACGTTCAAAATTTTGCCTAACTGTTCTGTAACCTTGTGTGAACCAAAAGATGTAAGTGTATACATGTAAATGTCATTATGGTTTATCAATTAGAGTGTTAAAGTGTTAACTCTTTTCATTAATAGTCAAAATTAAATATTTTTCAAAAATGAATTTCTAGTGAAACAAGTGTTTGTATTGTTTTCTGAAGTGATTTGTCAAGTCTCAGGTCTAGTTCAGATTCAAAGTTTGAGATGTTAATTCTTTTGAATTGTTACCTTTTATAGAATATATTAATTTTTGTAAAAGTGCGTATTATTTCGATCACCAATAATTACTTCAGAGCTTTGCTCATATCCCCTCACTAAGAATCGAAGAGGAAGGTTTTAGAATAATTCATATAAGGTAATCACCCGGTTTTTATTTTGAGTTACGTAAAGAGACCGTTGGATATTCAGTGTTCATACACATTGCCGTCTGGGAATTGCGTAATATTCTTAGCATGCGTTTAATTTCTCGTGTTTATCAGACTTATGTAATATAAAACAGGTGAGTTTTGGAGCTCAGGAATTTACGTAATTCGCTAGTTGTAATAATATATACAATTAAAAGTCTACTAAGTTAGGAATGAGATGGCTGAGTTAATGTGCAATATTCTTCATATACATAGGCCTTGAGTGATCTTGGGTAATACCATATGAATATGCGAATGTCTAACTATGAACTCAATTTTCCTGTCACATAAAACCACCGTTACCTTCTATCTCAACAAAATATTTTGGATTGAAACTATTTGCTTTTATAATTCATAAGGAACTATTGTGAAAGACTTTTTCCTTCAGTTATTGTACGCCTTTATTTGCCTTCATTTATCTTAAACGGAAAAATTCTTCAAATCTTTCTTAATTGCAGCTCTTGTATCACAAACTTTGCTATCCAACATTTTACTTGTTTGAATAACACCCCATTCATTCAGCTGCTCCTTCGTTATTCACTATTCTCAGCCTTCTTGACACGATACCATTCACTTCTTCTTAATCCAGTCACCTAGATGCATGACATGTTGTTCTTCTTGAGAAAAAAAAAAAACAAGAGTTGTTTCAATTTGCTCTCTCGAGTAAAAAACCGTTTCTAAAGTGGCAAAGCAAATCCACTTTCGCTTGATAACTGACGCTGAACTTGAGATTTCTTTTATCTTTTTTTAGAAAGACCTCTTCACATGCGAGGAGGAGGAGAAGGAGGAGGAGGAGGAGGAGGCGAAGGAGAAGGAGTAGGAGTAGGAGGAGGAGGAGGAGAAGAAAGAGAAGGAGAAGGAGAAGGAGGAGGAGGAGTAGGAATAGGAGGAGTAGGAGGAAGAGGAAGAGGAGGAAGAAAAGGAGGAGAGGGAGATTATCAATTTTCTACTTTATTTAAGAACGATTTTCGTTTTTTAATAATAAGAATAAACATAAAAAAATAAACGAGAACAGAATGACAGGAAATTAAATGAAATGATAATGACACATCACAAAGAAGCAACAGACACTAACAATCTTTTCGCAGAAATTAACCAAACAGCCAAACAACGAAAACAAGAATAATGACTCTCATTTAAGAACGATAAAGAAACGCGAAACAAAACGTGAGGTGACAGACAGGGTGATCTTGTAATAAGGAAAAACACCCTTAGAGAAAATCCTGGTTCTCTTTGTGATAAAGGGAACCTTTGTCTTGGGAAAATGGCCCCTTTTTTCTGTCAAAGGGAAGAGATTGAAGGGGAAAAAGGGTGGCCTTCCCTATTAGGTCCGAGTTGATCCATCAAGAGAAGCTTTGGAGTTGGTAATAATAATAATAATAATAATAATAATAATAATAATAATAATAATAATAATAACGAGAGACCTCAAACTATAAACCACTAGTCTCTGTAGACTGTGATTATCAAATAAATAATAATAATAATAATAATAATAATAATAATAATAATCTCCCTTATATAAAAAAGAGCATGTGTCTGGCTATATATATATATATATATATATATATATATATATATATATATATATATATATATATATATATATATATATATATATATATATATATATATATATAGTGTTCGGAAGGATATTGAGGGATTTATGAATGATATTTGACAGCCACTAATCGATGATTACCTTGTGAGTATTGCCTCATGAGGATTATCTAGTCGAGGATTACAACATGAAGATTACCTCGTCGAGGGTTACCTCGTCAGGATCATTTCACCGAGGATTACCTCATGAGGATTACCTCATCGAGGGTTACCTCATGAGGATTATCTAGTCAAGGATTACCTCGTCAAGGGTTACCTTGTGAGGATTTCATCGTCAGGATTATCTCGTCAAGGATTACCTCATGATGATTGTCTCATCTGGATTTTCTCGTCGGGGATTACATCATGAGGATTACCTCGTCGAGGATTACCTCGTTAGGATTACCTCATCGAAGGTTACCTTGTGAGGATTGCCTCGTCAGTATTATCTAGTCGAGGATTACCTCATAAGGATTGCCTCGTGAGGATTGCCTCGTGAGGATTATCTAGTCGAGGATTACCACATGAACATTACCTTGTCGAGGGTTACCTTGTGAGGATTACCTCGTCAGGATCATCTCATCGAGGATTACATCATGAGAATTACCTCGTGAGGATTGCCTCGTCAGGATCATCTCATCAGGAAATACCTAATGAAGATTACCTCATCGAGGGTTACCTCGTGAGGATTCTCAAGTCGAGAATTACCTCATGAGGATTACCTCGTCGAGGGTTACCTTGTGAGGATTTCATCATCAGGATTATCTTGTCAAGCATAATCTCATGACGATTACCTTGTCGAGGGTTACCTCGTGATGATTTCCTCATCTGGATTTTCTCGTCGAGGATTACCTCATCGAAGGTTACCTTGTGAGGATTGCCTCGTCAGGATCATATAGTCGAGGATTACCTTATGAGGATTACCTCGTGACAATTATTTAGTAGAGGATTACCACATGAAGATTACC
>NC_090744.1:98033584-98040755 GCF_036898095.1 Palaemon carinicauda
GTGCAATACAGTAGGCAGTTTCACCCTGCCAGTAAACTGATAGCCAATTTCCTTCAGGTGTAGATGTCTTTAATAGTCTTTAAATAGCCTTTACTTAATGAAGCGTTCGAAAACCCAAATCGAATACATGTCTGGTATATAGAGCTTAGTACTTTTCATTTTTATCTTCTATCTGCGACCCTTTACGCGTAAAATACACACACATATATACATATATAGTATATGTAGCCTACACGCACGCACACACACACACACACACACACACACATATATATATATATATATATATATATCTATATATATACATATCTATATATATACATGTATGTATATATATATATATATATATATATATATATATATATATATATATATATATATATATATATATATATATACGCATCAACCGGCCCCCCCCCCCCCCCCACACACATTAATTAACACAACTATGAAAGTATTTATACATTTTTAAATGCTTAACTAACATCATAAACTATTAGGAATTTACACAAAAATAATGAAAAAAAAATCACCTTTAATAATAAGTAATCAAGGGTAAATTTCAGAAAAGCACTCATCCAAGATGAGTAAATTCTTTCCATTGAAATTCTTGAATTAAGAGAAAATAACATGCCTACTGGACTGTTGCGTAGTATCTCCTCGTGATTTACATTGAGATTATAGATTAATTTCTTAAAAAAAATATCAGAGGAATTTACCAGTTTGCAAAATACATCATAATTTTATTTAAGAAGTCTACGAGCAAGAAAATTTGAACAAGGAGAGCAATGGAAAATAATAAGGCTGTATATATTCATCCATAAAATACTACCTAATTTTACCTATTTTGTTTTCTGAATATGTCAACATAAAAGTATTACTTCATTTAATTTAATTGGTTCCCTGATTATGGAAATATAATTTTGTTTTACTTTTATCTAATTAAAACATATTTAAATTAATATAGGGAATACTCTAAATGGTGTAATAAGACTAAGCCAACTGTGATTTTTTTTTCTGTAAAGACGCACCAGCTACCCGTTGAGATACTACCACTAGAGAGTTATGGGGTCCTTTGACTGACTAGACAGTACTTCATTGTATCCTTCTCTCTAGTTACAGTTCACTTTCCCTTTGCCTACACATACACCGAAAATTCAGGCCTATTCTTTACAAATGCTACTCTGTCCTCAAACACTTGACAACACTGAGATTACCAAACAATTTTTCTTCACCCAAGGGGTTAACTACTGCACTGTAATTGTTCAGTGGCTACTTTCCTCTTGGTAAGGGTAGAAGAGACTCTTTAGCTATGGTAAGCAGCTCTTCTAGGAGAAGGACACTCCAAAATCAAACCATTGTGCCTTAGTCTTGGGTAGTGCCATAGCCTCTGTACCATGGTCTTCCACTGTCTTGGGTTAGAGTTCTCTTGCTTGAGGGTACACTCGAGCACTCTATTCTCTCTAATTTCTCTTCTTGTTTTGTTAAAGTTTTTATAGGTTATATAGGAAATATTCATTTTAATGTTGTTACTGTTCTTAAGATATCTTATTTTTCCTTGTTTCCTTTCCTCACCGGACTATTTTCCCTGTTGGGGCCCCTGGGCTTATAACATTCTGCTTTTCCAACTAGGGTTGTAGCTTAGCAAATGATAATAATAATTAAAATGAATTTATTCTACATTATTATTTTCATCTCGGCATTCCTGCACCATCCGTCATCAAGCATCATTGATTACCACTTATCTGCCTTCTGGATCTACTACTCTATCTCTGACCCGCTAAAGTATCCTCCCCTGGTCAGCGAAAGTATCCTCCTCTGGGGGCGGCGAAAGTATCCCTTTGGGCGCCGAAAGTATCCTCCCCTCAGGCACCAAGGGTATACAACTTTTAGTGTCTAAAGTATTCTCCCCAAAAGTATCATTTATTTGGGCACTGAAAGTATACCCTTTGGGGCACTAAATATATCCACCTTGGATTACCGAAAGTATTCTCCGCTTAGGCATTGAAAGTATCCCCCGAGAGACAGCAAAAGTAACCTTCCCTTGGTCAGTGAAAGTATCATCCCCATGGTCAACAAATGTATCCTCCCCTTGGTCCTTTTGTTCAGTGAAAGTATTTTCCCCTTGCTTAGTGACAGTATCCTCCCTTGGTTGTGAAAGTATCCTCCCCTAGGTCACTTGGTCAGTGAAAGTATCCTCTCCTTGGTTGGTGAAAGTATCCTCTCCTTGGTTGGTGAAAGTATCCTCTACTTGGGCGCCTTGGTCAGTGAATGTATCCTCTCCTTCGTAGGCGAAAGTTTCCTCCCCCTTCCTCGGTGAAAGTATCCTCCCCTTGGTCGCCTTGATCAATGAAAGTATCCTCTCCTTGGTTGGTGAAAGTATCCTCTACTTGGACGCCTTGGTCAGTGAAAGTATCCTCTCCTTCATAGGCGAAAGTTTCCTCCCCTTGCTTGGTGAAAGTATCCTCCCCTTGGAGGCCTTGATCAGTGAAAGTATCCTCACTTTCGTAGGCGAAAGTTTCCTCCCCTTGCTTGGAGAAAGTATCCTCCCCTTGGTCGTCTTAGTCAGTGAAAGTATCCTCTCCTTGGTGATATTATCCTCCCCTTGGTCGCCTCGGTCAGTGAAAGTATCCTCTCCTGCATAGGCGAAAGTTTCCTCCTCTTGCTTGGTGAAAGTATCCTCCCCTTGGTCGCCTTGATCAGTGAAAGAATCATCTTCTTCATAGGCGAAAGTTTCCTCTCCTTGGTTATTGAAAGTATCCTCCCTTTGGTCGCCTTGATCAGTGAAAGAATCCTCTCCTTCGTAGGCGAAAGTTTCCTCACCTTGCTAGGAGAAAGTATCCTCTCCTTGGTCGCCTTGGTCAGTGAAAGTATCCTCTCCTTGGTTGGTGAAATTATCCTCGTCTTGGTTGGTGAAACTATGGTCGCCTTGGTCAGTGAAGGTATCCTCTCCTTCATAGGCGAAAGTTTCCTCCCCTTGCTTGGTGAAAGTATCCTCTCCTTCATAGGCGAAAGTTTCCTCCCCTTGCTTGGTGAAAGTATCCTCCCCTTGGTCGCCTTGGTCAGTGAAAGAATCCTCTCCTTCGTAGGCGAAAGTTTCCTCCCCTTGCTCGGTGAAAGTATCCTCCCCTTGGTCACCTTGGTCAGTGAAAGTATCCTATCCTTGGTTGGTGATATTATCCTCCCCTTGGTCGCCTTGGTCAGTGAAAGTATCCTCTCCTTCATATAGGCGAACGTTTCCTCCCCTTGCTTGGTGAAAGTATCCTCCTCTTGGTCGGTGATAGTATCCTGCCCTTGATTAATGAAAGAAACTTCCCCTTGGTCCTCTTGGTTGGTGATATTATCATCCCCTTGGTCGCCTTGGTCAGTGAAAGTATCCTCCCCTTCGTAGGCGAAAGTTTCCTCCCCTTGGTCGGCAAAAGTATCCTACCCTTGATTATAGAAAGTAACCTCTCCTTGGTCCCCTCGGTCTGTGAAATTATCCTCCCCTTGGTCGGCAAAAGTGTCCTCTTTTTGATCGGTGAAGTATCCACTCCATGGGCGTCATAAAAGATCCTTTGGGATCGTGGACATCGAAATTATCCTTCCCTTGGGCGACGAGTAGTTGTCGATAGGAGATCTAGCGAGCTCCGATGCCTGGATGTCCCTCCACATCTCTCCGCTTCCGAAGTAACTTCGTCCGAAGTTTGACAATTATGCCGAAGTTTCTCTTGTGTTTTGGTGTCGGAAGTGGCTCAATCTAGGCTCAACGTTTCGAGGTCGTTAGGCCGATCACTGACAACTGTTGAACCTTTATATATATATATATATATATATATATATATATATAATATATATATATATATATATATATATATATATATATATATATATATATATCTAATTATTTAGCCGTCATTTTTAACGGGTCGCGTACACTAGTAAAGCATGGTGCTCTGAATACCACGATTCGGGCGCGAGAGATCAAATGATAAGGTCAGTGTCATTTTGCAGCATAGTTCCGAAAAGGTCAAACTGAGACGTGAGAGGTTTAATAGTATTGTTAGGAGGAAAAAGTCCAGAAGATTCACAGAAAGAGTTTAATTAGGATAAAGGGAGATAGAAGCAAATGTTAAATAATTATAACTAATAAAAGATGAAGATAAAGAAGTAAGGAAACCAACCCTATAAGTTACTTGGATATATATATATATATATATATATATATATATATATATATATATATATATATATATAAATAAATATATATATATATATATATATATATATATATATATATATATTCATATACTGCATATACATATATATATATATATAATATATATATATATATATATATATATATATATGTATATATACATATATGCATATATATATGTGTATATATATATATATATATATATATATATATATATATATATACCTATGTATACATATATATACAATATATATATATATATATATATATATATAGAGAGAGAGAGAGAGAGAGAGAGAGAGAGAGAGAGAGAGAGAGAGAGATTTTAGATCCCTCTAGCATCGCAATACAGCAGTCCCTCATTAGCCTAAGACCTACATGGTAGCGGGAGTCAGCCTAATTAAAGACTGAGGAATTATTGTTCCCGTCGGAGGAATTATGAGTTGTGAGCATAATTACCGAATAATATACGATGAGTTCTAACGAGCCTCTGGTACGTCGTCTGGCAGTTAAGGAAGGGAAGCCGACACTTGGCCGCTCGGAGTGGATTTTGCCTCGGTATCGTTTTCAGTTTTTTTTTATTCGATTATTATTATTTTTGTTATTATTAATATTATTATTATTATTATTATTTTTATTATTAACATTGGAGCCGTTGGCCTTATAGCATCCTGCTTTTCCAAATAGGGCTGTAGCTTAGCAAGTATTATTATTATTATTATTATTATTATTATTATTATTATTATTATTATTATTATTATTATTATTAATAATAGTAGTAGTAATAATAATAATAATAATAATAATAATAATAATAATAATAATAATAATAATAAAACATTATTATTATTATTATTATTATTATTATTATTATTATTATTATTATTATTAGCTAAGCTACAACTCTAGTTGAAAAAGGAAGATGATATAAGCCCAAGGGCTCCAACAGGAAAAAAATAGCCCATTTGGGAAATGAAATAAGGAAATGTATAAACAATATGAGAAGTAATGAACAATTAAAATAAAATATTCAACTTAATGCTGAAACATAAGTTAATGGGCTGAACAAGACAGTTCAAAAGGGTATTTCGTCAATTATGCAAACAATTACCTTGGCCAGAAATTCACCAATAAATAAACAAATAAGATTTGGAATTTCTTAACCAAGTCTTTTTATAGTTTACATATATTAAATATGTTTTGATGTTGTTACTGCTTTTAAAATATTCTATTTTAATTTTTCAATATTTCTCTTAACGTTTATTAATTTCCTTATTTCCTTTCCTCACTGGGATATTTTTCCCTGTTGGAACCTTAGGGTTTATATCATCTCGTTTTTCCAACTAGGGCTGTAGTTTAGCTAATAATAATAATAATAATAATAATAATAATAATAATAATAATAATAATAATAATAATAATAATCAATACGGGATGACAGAGGAATCGAGCCGAGGAAAACGAAAAAAAAAAAAAAAAAAAAACATTTGATTTAATAAACAAAGGCATTAAAATCAATGATTCCCAATCTGGTCTATTTTAGCGGTTAGATATATTCAAGCGACTTACGTTTAGGTTTGTAACTTGTAAGATTATGAAAATGATTTAGAAACTGTGCAGGTTTCCATACGAAGACAACTCATTGTCATGGAATTCAAAGATGATATATTCACATATTACTGAAAATCTCAAATTCAACGACCTTCTCAGGGCCCAAGGATCTGAAATCCGAGAGAGAGAGAGAGAGGAGAGAGAGAGAGAGAGAGAGAGAGAGAGAGAGAGAGAGAGAGAGAGAGAGATTGTGAAAACACTTCTGACTAAGAATTCAATTATCAAATGAATTCATCAGATATATTTGGGTCTGAGTTTTTCCTTTTGATATTACCTAACAAAGAAGGATCATTCTGACTAAGTTAATAGGTTGATCTTTCACCAACAGAAACATACATATATATATATATATATATATATATACATACTGCATATATATACATATACATATATAAATGTATATATATAAACATATATATATATATATATATATAAATGTGTGTATATATATATATATATATATGTGTGTGTGTGTGTGTATACATCTATGTATTAAATGTGTATAAATAAAGATATACATGGGCAAGTCACTAATGTATGTGCGCACACATTATGGTCACGGGCTTCATCTATGATTCAGTGGTTAAAGTATAAATGCCGTAACCGTTGTCTCTCTCTCTCTCTCTCTCTCTCTCTCTCTCTCTCTCCCTCTCTCTCTCTCTCTCTCTCTCTCTCTCTCTCGATACACATATATAAAGTACATGTAGAGAGAAGTCAATGTTAACTAACTATGTTTGCAGAAATTTATAATAAAAGTATATATGAAAATTTGAAATGTTGAACCAAGAAATAGATCGTATAAACCAAAAATTTTGAGCAAATAAGACCCAACCTTAACTTCACTCTTTGTTATAATAAGCAACATAAAATCATGATTTCCATATCTTTGGTTCTAGAGAGACACCTAAAAAAAAACAATATTAATCTAATTCATTTAAATTATAAATTTGGTTTGACTATTTTGTATAACATCAAACCTTGCATTTCCAATTCTTTGTTATTCCCAACTTTAAAATTTCAAATTACTGGAAGAAACAGAAAGAAGATGAATTAGAAGATAAAGGAAAGAAACTTGAATTAGAAAATCTATTCTCATATTACATAACCACGAAACCAACAAGATGATGGCGTTGAATGGCCATTCTGGTCCAGGCGACTGGTATTTTAACCCAAATTCTTATAATGATCTACTGCACTGCAATTGTTCAGTGGCTACGTTTCTCTTGGTAACGGTAGCAGAGGACTCTTTAGCTATGGTAACCAGCACTTCTAGGAGAACGACACTTCAAAATCAACCCATTGTTCTGTAGTCTTGGGTTGTACCATACCCTCTGTACCATGGTCTTCCACTTTCTTGGATTT
>NC_090744.1:98041255-98046255 GCF_036898095.1 Palaemon carinicauda
GAGAGAGAGAGAGAGAGAGAGAGAGAGAGAGAGTGAGAGTGTGTGTGTGTTTAATATTGTAACCTTTTCTGTGCTAATAAAGATAGCATTTTTCTACTGACGTAATTAAGCTCTTATTTCAAGAGAGAGAGAGAGAGAGAGAGAGAGAGAGAGAGAGAGAGAGAGAGAGATTTTTTTTTTATATCGTAACCTCCTCTGTGATAAGATAGCAGGTTCTTACTGACAATATAGAGCACAGGATTCTTGAGAGAGAGAGAGAGAGAGAGAGAGAGAGAGAGAGAGAGAGTTTTTTAATATCGTAACCTCCTCTGTGATAATAAAGATAGCAGGTTCTTACTGACAATATAAAGCTCTGGTTTCTTGAGAGAGAGAGAGAGAGAGAGAGAGAGAGAGAGAGAGAGAGAGAGAGAGTGATTTAATATCGTAACCTCCTCTCCTCTGTGACAATAAAGATAGTAGGTTCTTCCTGACAATATAAAGCTCTGGTTTCTTGAGAGAGAGAGAGAGAGAGAGAGAGAGAGAGAGAGAGTGATTTAATAGCGTAACCTCCTCTGTGACAATAAAGATAGTAGGTTCTTCCTGACAATATAAAGCTCTGGTTTCTTGAGAGAGAGAGAGAGAGAGAGAGAGAGAGAGAGAGAGAGAGAGTGATTTAATAGCGTAACCTCCTCTGTGACAATAAAGATAGTAGGTTCTTCCTGACAATTTAAAGCTCTGGTTTCTTGAGAGAGAGAGAGAGAGAGAGAGAGAGAGAGAGAGAGTTTTTTTAATATCGTAACCTCCTCTGTGATAATAAAGATAGCAGGTTCCTACTGACAATATAAAGCTCTGGTTTCTTGAGAGAGAGAGAGAGAGAGAGAGAGAGAGAGAGAGAGAGAGATTTTTAATATCGTAACCTCCTCTGTGATAATAAAGATAGCAGGTTCTTACTGAGGTTATCAAGCTCTTTTTTCTTGAGAGAGAGAGAGAGAGAGGAGAGAGAGAGAGAGAGAGAGAGAGAGAGAGTTTATCGTAACCTCCTCTTTGATAATAAAGATAGCATGTTTTTACTGACGATATCAAGCTCTTGGAGAGAGAGAGAGAGAGAGAGAGAGAGAGAGAGAGAGAGAGACGGCTTTTGATGTCGAAACCTGCTATGAGTTTGGCCTACAAAACAAGCTTATTTCATATTCACAGGAATGTAGATCTGGGGTTGCTGAATGCCACAATAGAAATCTATCTAACAATAGCAAATGATGCTAGAAGGAGAACCTTAACAAAACTCAAAGTATGATTGTAAGAAGGTCGAGGAGAGTGGCTCCTCAACATCCTGATCTCAACATTGATAAGGTTCTTCAACTGTAAAGGACTCTTTTAAAATTTTAGTGGTGATTCTTGATTGCAAATTTACTTTTATTTATTCTTTCAGCTGCATAAACCCCTATCTTGTCAAAGTTTTCTAAGATTTCCGGTTATCAATCTGTTTTAAAGAAATGTTTTAATTCTTTCATTCCGCCTTGCTTCTAGTATTGTTTTCCTGTCTCAGACAAGAACTTGTGGTCTGTTAAATTTCTTATTCCCGATATAGACATTATTCTCTGGCACCATAGTTTAGCTCATTCTTTATACACGTTCTATAAAATTTTGCATAAGTCTGACCATCCTTTGCATTCAGATCTTCTCTGACTGTGCCATCCTGTACGTACATCATGTCTCAAACACTACACAATATTCAAGAAGTTTTATTCCAGCTGTGACCAGACTGTAGAATGATCATTCTAATCAAGCAGTTGAATAGGTGAAACTTCAAAAGTTCAAACATGCCGAGAATGTTTTTATGTTAAACAGGCTGACATGTATTTATAGCTTATATATGACATATCTGTTTCCTGGTGGTTACCGATCTTAAGATATATTCATTACTTTTCATGTAGTTCATTTGTTTTCTTATTTCATTACCTGACTGGGCTATTATTCCTTGTTGGAATCCTTGGGCTTATAGCATCCTGTTTTTTCCAGCTAGGATTGTAGCTTATCTAATAATAATAATAATAATAATAATAATAATAATAATAATAAAAAAGAGAGAGAGCAGGTTTCTACTGACGTTATCAACCTCTTGTTTCATAAGAGAGAGAGAGAGAGAGAGAGAGAGAGAGAGAGAGAGAGACTTGGCTTGATTAATAAATGTCTGGCGTCTGAGTTCGGCAGCATCAAACAGGAAGCGTAGGTCCACCATAGCCTGACCATAGTTTGCACCGCTAGGCCTATATGATGTTATCCAGGCAACCATTATTAGCGGACCAATGTGCTGACCAGACCCAATATTGCTCAAGTTTGCTGATCGGGAGAGACAAGGTCTGGTCTAAATAGATCAGCGTCGACGCTAACGATATTAAGGATTGAATTATAAAACGAAATTACATCGACATATTTTTCTGGATGTGTCATAACTTTTTCTAATGATTTCCATTATAATATTATCTTAATATTTTTTATTTGCTTTATTTAGAGAATTTACGCCATATCACCCTGCGCTGTGACCGGGGGGGATTTTTAGCACCGAGTAAAAAAAAGTTTTCATACTGATAAGGGCTCAAGTTATCAGAATGATGATTTTGGTAGTTGTTGAAAAGAAATAATAGAAATGAAAAAAAAAATTAATATATTTAATTACCGAAATTTAGGCTGCCAAAAGGGTACAAAGAATTCTCACACCCAGTAATCAAAGCTTTTGATTTATATATCTATCCATCTATCTAAATATCTAACTATACTCATATACATACATACATACATACATAAATACACATATATATATATATATATATATATATATGTATATACATATAGCATATGCTTAGGTAAATATATAAATAAATATTAATCTACCCATTGCTTTAAAAATAAATAACTGAATATATGTATATGTATATGTATATATATATATATATATATGTGTGTGTGTGTGTGTGTGTATGTGTGTGTGAGTGTTTATATATACTCTGCAGTATATATTCGTACATATGCTCTCTCTCTCTCTCTCTCTCTCTCTCTCTCTCTATATATATATATATATATATATATATTACATATTATACGTACACACACCCATATTATGTCAAGGAAAATTAATTTGGCATAACAAGAGGAACTTTCCGTCTAATCTTAGTATGATTTACAAATGCAAATGAAAGCTGTCAAAATTGGTCAAGCATAATGGATAGGGCCTAAATTACAAATGAGGAAACATGATTTATCAAGGCACGAACGAATTGATGTGACGTTTAAAATAAACCGGGAAAAACTGCAAAGATGAATCGAGTGACTTGTCGGTACAGTTTGCAGAAAATGTTGGTTTTCGCAGGTATGAAACGTGTTGGGTTTATAGGCGCCGGAGGCCATTTTGCTTGGAAAATTGAGATGAAAAAGCCATTATTACCAAGAGCGTTGGTGATTTCTCTCGGTTCTTCTTCTTGTGAAGAATACAATAAAAGATACAGCATCTTCGGTTGTGTCCCTCAATCTCTTTAGATGAAGTGGCCTCTTATTCCGAGGCGCTGGGAACAGATGCTTATCACAGAGCACGGGCGTGCGAGAGAGAGAGAGAGAGAGAGAGAGAGAGAGAGAGAGAGTTTAATATTGTAACCTCTTCTGTGATAATAAAGATAGCATGTTTTCAATGACGTTATAAGCTCTTGTTGAGAGAGAGAGAGAGAGAGAGAGAGAGAGAGAGAGAGAGAGAATTTCAATATTGTGACCTCTGTGATAATAGAGATAGCAGGTTTTTACTGGGGATATAAAGCTCTTGTTGAGAGAGAGAGAGAGAGAGAGAGAGAGAGAGAGAGAGAGAGAGAGAGAGAGAGAGAGAGAGAGAGAGAGAGATTTTTAATATCGTAACCTCCTCTGTGATAATAAAGATAGCATCTTTTCACTGACGTTATCATGCTTTTGTTTCCAGAGAGAGAGAGAGAGAGAGAGAGAGAGAGAGAGAGAGAGAGACGGCTTTTGATGTCGTAACCTGCTATGAGTTTGGCCTACAAAACAAGCTTATTGCATATTCACAGTAATGTAGATATGGGGTGGCTGAATGCCACAATAGAAATCTATCTAATAATAGAAAGTGGTGCTTTGAGGCGAACCTTAACAAAACTCTAAGTATGATTGTGAGTAGGTCGATGACAGTGGCTCCTCAACATTCAGCTCTCAGTATTGATAATTTTTCTTGAACTCGAAATGACTCTTTTAAAATTTTATGGGTGATTTTTATTGCAATCTACTTTTGTTTCTTCAGCTGCATAAAGGGTTGTTTTGTCAAAGTCTTTAAAGATTTTCGGTGATCAATCTATCATAAAGAAATGTTTTAATTCTTTCATTCTGCCTTGCTTCGAGCATTGTTTTCCTGTCTCGGACAATAACTTGCGGTCTGTTAAATTTCTTATTCCTGATATAGATATTCATCTGTAGCACCATAGTTCATTTAGTTCTTTATACATGTTCTATAAGATTTTTCATAATTCTGACCTTCCTCTGCATTCAGATCTTCTATGAGTGTACCATCCTGTACGTACAGTAGAATAAGGTATGCAGTTAATTGTAAGTCCTGCCTTCTCCATCTTAAGTATCAGCACTACACAATATTCTAGAAGTTTTATTCCAGTTGTGACCAGATTGTTGAATGATCTTCCTAATCAGGCAGTTGAATAGGTGGAACTTCAAATGTTCAAACATGCCGTAATTGTTTTCATGTTAAACCGGCTGACATGTCTTCATAGCTTATATATGACATATCTATTTCCTGGTGGTTACCGATCTTATGATTATATTCATTACTTTTCATGTAGTTCATTTATTTCCTTATTTCCTTTCCTGACTGGGCTATTATTCCTTGTTGGAATCCTCGGGCTTATAGCATCCTGTTTTTCCAACTAGGATTATAGCTTTGCTAATAATAATAATAATAATAATAATAATAATAATAATAATAATAATAATATAAATAATAATAAAAAGAAAAAAAG
>NC_090744.1:98051255-98061255 GCF_036898095.1 Palaemon carinicauda
CTTCTTCGTTGACTTGTTGGTGGCTCAGGAGGGTGACTGCAGTGAGGTAGATGTTGAATATCACTGGAGCCAGGACACATCCTTGTTTTACTCCAGTTTCTACCCTGAAAAGTTGTGATTTACTACCACCCATACTTACACAGGCTTGCATATCATTGTGTAAGTTCCTTAGAATGTTAAGGAATTCCGGAGGTAATCCAAATTTAGAGAGAGCAGTCCATAAAAGGTCTCTGTTCACCGTGTCGAAGGCCTTTGTTAGATCGATAAAGGCTATGTGAAGATCACGGTTTTGCTCATGGCATTTCTCTTGTAGTTGTCGGGCCACGAATATCATATCACAAGCACTGCGTTCTTTACGAAAGCCACATTGCGTCTCTGGTAGTAAATTTTCTGAAATGTGTTTGCAAAGTCTTGCAAGCATTATTCTTGCCAGGATTTTACTTGCAACGCCGAGCAAGGTGATGCCTCTGCTATTGTCACAGAGGGAACGGTCCCCTTTACGTTTGTAGATGGTGACAATGTCTGAGACAAGCCACTCATGGGGGACTTCTTCCATGTTCCAAATAGAGAGAATAAGGTTGTGGAGATGTTGATGTCCTTGAATAGTTCAGCTGGTAGACCATCAGGGCCGGGGCTCTTGTTGTTTTTCATGGCCCTTATGGCTTGTATAGTTTCTGGGAAAGTGGGGTTGGTATCTAGGATTTCTGAGTGAGGGACATCAGGGATGTTGTTGAGGATATTAGGCTCTACAGGATTTCGTTGGTTAAGGATCAAGCTGAAATGTTGTGCCCAGCGATCTATTATCTCCTGTTTGTTTTTTAGGAGGTTTCCTTCTAGAGAGCGAACAGGAGTCATACTACTTTTCGTTGGGCCATATAAAATTTTAATAGAGTTGTAGAAACTATGTTGATCATTTGCATCTGCGTATGATTGAGTTTCTTTTGCACGGTCATTCCACCAGTTATTTTCCATGTCTCTGAGTATTTTCTGCACTTCTGATCTTAGCTGTTGGAAGTTTTCTTTGAGAGCTACAGAAGTAGGTTGTGAGAGCCATGCATCGTGCACTTTATTTTTTGCTGTGATTAGGTCATGTATACCATCAACGTTGTTATCAAACCAATCTTGATGACGTCGTGTGGAGAAGCCAAGGGTTTCTTCTGCCTTTTCCTGAATTATAGTTTTCAGTTTTGTCCACTCAGAGTCAAGCTCATTGTCGATGTTGGTTGGATCAATGTTAGGGATCTCAGCCAGCTTTCTTGCTATCCCGTGACGGTAGTTGTTCCGAGTAGAGGTGTCTTTCAGAGCAGGAATGTTTAATTTCTTTGAGGGAGGTTTGCGCGAAAGAAGAGAACGGATGGTTAGCTTGAGCTTAGCACGTATTAGATTGTGATCTGTGTGGTACTCGGCACCTCTCATTGCACGGGTCTGGACGGCATCTTGCTGGTCTCGCTTTTTTATTATGACATAGTCAATCAAGTGCCAGTGTTTTGACCTTGGGTGGATCCACGAAGTTTTGTGCTTGTTTTTGAGCTGAAAAAGGGTGTTGGTGGTGACTAGGTTGTGTTCTGAGCATAAGGAGAGCAATCTGAGTCCATTGCTATTCATATTGCCAACACCATGATGACCGATGGCGCCTCCCCAGATGTGGTGTTCCCTTCCCACTCTGGCATTAAAGTCACCTAAGAGGATCAGTTTATCTTCCCTTGGAGTTTGGTTAATGGCCGAGTCTAATAATTCATAGAAAGAGTCTTTTGTCTCATCTTCACTGTCCAGTGTAGGAGCGTAAGCACTCAGGAGAGTGGCATAACGACCTTTTGCAAGTGGGATGCGCCAGGACATCAACCTCTCCGAGATGCCAGCTGGTGAGTCTGGGATTTTACTTAGCAGTTTTGTTTTCACTGCAAAACCGACACCATGATTTCTGCGTTCATTTGCTGGATAACCTTTCCAGAAGAATGTGTATCCTTCTCCTACCTCTGTTAGGGTGTCCTCTTCTGAAAGACGAGTTTCACTTAAGGCAGCTATGTCAATGTTGTATCTTTGCAGTGCATGGGCGACAAGAGCTGTCCTGCGGTGTGGTCTGTCATTTTCATATTTATATGTATACACGCGAGCACACACACAAACATTAATATATATACATATATATATATGTATATATATATATATATATATATATATATGTATACACATACATATCACATCAAGGGACATTGATTTATCATGACAATAGGAACGGTCCGTCTAATCTTTGTATTATTAATAAATGCAAATGGAAGCTGTTAAAATTGCTCAAGGATAATAGATAAACTACAAATGAGGAAACAGGATTTCTCAAGCAAGGAACATATTGATGTGCCGTTTTAAATAAAACGGGAGCAACTGAAAGGATGAAGCGAGTGACTTGTCGGTGCAATTTGCAGAAAATGTTGGTTTTCGCAGGTATGAAACGTGCTGCGTTTATAGGCGTCGAAGATCATTTTGCATGGAAAATTGAGATGAAAAAGCCCCTATTGCCAAGAACGCTGGTGCTTTCTCTCGGTTCTTCTTCTTATGAAGAATACAGCAGATGATGCAGCATCTTCGGTTGTGTTCCTCATTCTCTTCGGATGAAGTGGCCTCTTCTGGGAACAGATGCTTATCACAGAGCGCGCGCATGTGTGTGTGTGTGTGTGTGTGTGTGTGTATGAGAGAGAGAGAGAGAGAGAGAGAGAGAGAGAGAGAGAGAGGGGGGAATAGTAAAACATAAGAGAACTACTAAAAGAGAGACAGAGAGAGAGAGTTGGATACTAAATAGATAGAAAAATACTGAGAGAGAGAGAGAGAGAGAGAGAGAGAGAGAGAGAGAGGGGTGGCTTCTACATAGAGATAAACACTAAAAGAGAGAGAGAGAGAGGTGGCTTCTACATAGAGATAAATACTAAAAGAGAGAGAGAGAGAGAGAGAGAGAGAGAGAGAGAGAGAGAGCTGGATACTAAATTAAGATAAAAAAATACTGAGAGAGAGAGAGAGAGAGAGAGAGAGAGAGAGAGAGAGAGAGAGAGATTTGACTCTCCTATGAATAAAACTGTTGCATAACTCTGAAAAAAACCCCTCTTCTCGACGTTTTTGGACGGGTGCCAAGTTTGATTTCAGACGAAGCATGAATTAAAAGTTCATAAATCTTGGCGGTGAAGTGAAGTTACGGCCGAGGATACTCCAGATTTCAGCTCTTCAAAATTCGTATACGATCTCAATGAAAATATTCTTATCACAAGTTACAATATTTTCTCGGTCTCTCGTTAGATACAAAAAAAATTAAACACTCGGTAGAGCGCATACCTTCGCCTATATCATGTTGTATATATCGGGCACACTATTCTATCTCATTTCTCTTCTTGTTTTGTTAAAGTTTTTATTGTTGATATAAGAAATTATTTATTTTCATGTTGTTACTGTTCTTGAAAATATTTTATTTTAAGATAGCCAATTTAATTATGCACATTTTGGCACTATTTTCATGCAAATCGGAAAAACATTAACCACGATATAGAAAAAATGAAGTTTTTAACCCTTTCATTACCTTGACCTTTGACCCACGCACTCCCAAATTCTAATCAAATTGTCCTTTGATAATGGCCAATAATCCCACCAAATTCCATGACATTCGGTCAAATAGTTTTTGAGTTATGCAAATTACAAACACACACACATACAAAATACACGCCTATCGAAACATAACCTGTGCTTAACCTAAAATATTATTTAAATCATAAATTCGACAAGTGGTTCCTGTGAACCTGGCACTTGAAATGAAAGTGCTTGCACTTGAAAGTTAGGTGCTGGTACTTGAAAGTCGAGGGCTGGTACTTGATATGAAAGTGCTGGTATTTGAAATCAAAGTGCAATGAAACCAATTCACATTTCATGACCAGTGCTCGATCCGACGCCTTATTATTATTATTATTATTATTATTATTATTATTATTATTATTATTATTAGCTAAGCTACGACTTTAGTCTGAAAAGCAAGATGCTATAAGCCCAGTGGCTCCTACAACATTTTAAAATAGAAGCCATATTGATGATGTCATTTAGGCATGCTTCACCAAAGGAATTATGGGTAATTTTTATATATGACTTCAGTTAGGCACATACCTTCAACTAACAACAAAAATAGCTTGTAATATCGAACTTTCCACTTCGACCCTTTTTTTTTTTTTTTTTTTTTTTTGAGGACTCC
The DNA here is from genome assembly GCF_036898095.1 of Palaemon carinicauda. Classification (NCBI taxonomy): domain Eukaryota; kingdom Metazoa; phylum Arthropoda; class Malacostraca; order Decapoda; family Palaemonidae; genus Palaemon; species Palaemon carinicauda. The sequence goes on from NC_090744.1 coordinate 98,055,478, forward strand.
TCAGGCCTTATCTACTCGCCTATAAGGTGTGACCTGCACTTAACCTTAAATATCAAACACATACTATATAAAATGAGGTTGTGACGCCAGATACTTTACAATTACCTCAACTACAAGTGCATGACGAGCATTCGAAATGAAAAACACATTTGAGTTGCAGAATCTCGCTTTTAAACATGTTTTTGAAAAGCCTCATTTGAATTCTGTAATTTGAAGAATCTCCTTTTAAATTCGATTCAATATTCAGGAATCGATATTCCCGAGTGGGAGTGATAGTTCCCCTGAGAAAGCCTTCAACCCGTTCATGGCGACTTAATGAATCTATATACAGACGTGACGTGTAACGGACGGGTCGGGAATTGGAGGGAGGACAGACTCCAGCAATACAGAAGAGGGTTTGAAGGTTTAAAGGCCGCTCATGAATGGCAGGGGCAAGGACAGTGACATTGCCCTATCGAGGAGGAAAATGCCCTAGAGACCAATATATACATAAGATCAGCACCCAAGCCATCTCTCCACCAAAGCTAGGACCAAGGAGGGCCGGGTAAATGACTGCTGATGAACTCAGCAAATAGACCTATAGACTCCCCCAAAACCCCGATCCTCGGCTCACATGGATGGTATGGTTGCAGCGATCAAAGGAACTAAGGAAGTTGAGCGGACTCGAACCCCAGTCTGGCCTTTACCAGTCAGGGACGTTACCACATCGGCCACCACAACCCTTAAAAAAAATACGTTTGATTCGTGTAATGTTTCAGAGATTTCATGGAATGTCGAAGAAGGTGGACTGCAAGGTGGAAGAGAGGAGTTGAGAAAGAGGAGTAAGGAGTAAAAATAGATGGCTAAAAAGTGGGTATAGCTACAGGGCGAGGGGACGATGTAAAGAAGCCCTCACTAACGCCTACAGTTCACCGTATAAGATGCATGGACAGCACTACCCACAAAACGGAGCAGGAAAGACAAGGAAGACTCCGATACTAAAAGTTTTCATACCAGCCAGAGAGAGAGAGAGAGAGGAGAGAGAGAGAGGAGAGAGAGAGAGAGAGAGAACACTAAAATATATTTAGCTTTCTGGATTTCAAGGCTTCAGTGAAAATCATCAAAGCATTCAGCGAGATATAGAACAAAGAACAATATATGGACAGTGAACAATAGAACCTTTACAAGTCATACCTATTCACAGTCTATTACATAATTACAAAAGTAGAAACTCAATGTAACACTTCATGTCACTGACATAAAGCAAGAAGTTATTATCTTCTCAAAAGTAAAATATTTTCTTGTACATTTTATGCCTTAAGCCATATGGAAAAATGCAAATACATTTCCAGGATGAATTCAACCCTGACGAAATCTTTAGGGAACGTGACCTGGTCTATTCCTTGTGGAACACCGCGAAAAAATACTTATAAAAACGCTTTTAAAAAAAGGTAACCAACAGCAGGAATGAAAAAATAGACAATTGGTATTTGGTACACGGGTCATATATTATGATGATGGTGAAAAACTCCTATATTCCCAATTGGACTAGTATATTTCTCTCTCTTTTTTTTTGGTATTCATATGGGAGAAAGAAATAAAGTGGTTATTGTTTCTAACAGATTAAATTTCTGAATTATACTTCATCTAAAAAATTGCGGTTTTGTGTCAATCCACTCAATAATTAATAATTTATCTAAAACTATAAGATAAAGAAAAAGTTTACCATGTCCTTTGACTTTCTTCATAACATAAGCTAGACCCATAAATATATTTACTTAAGCTACACCCTAGAATATATCTACTTAAGCTACACCCCTAAATACGTTTATCTCAGCTAGACCCCTAAACAGATTTACTTCAGCTGAACCACTAAATATACTTATTTAGGTCAGACCCTAATTATAATTATTTAAGCTAGATCTATAAATATATTGACTCAAGTTAGACCCCTAATATGTTTACATAAGCTACACACCTGAAATATTTACTTAAGCTATATCCAAAAATATATTTACTTAAGCTAGACCACTGAATTTATTTTACCTAAGCTAGACCCACAAATATATTAACTAAATCTATACCCCTAAATTTATTTGATTATGATAGAACACTACATATATTTAATTAAGCTAGACCCCTAAATATATATTCTTATGGTAGAACACAAAATATATTGACTTAAACTAGACCGCTGAATATATTTTCCCACAGATTCAATCCTCTCTTATTTATTGAAGATATTAAATCAGCTTCTCTTATCCTTTGAACGTTTATCTTTCTCTCTTTAAAGATAGGACGATTTATCTAAATTAGGGAAGATTTATCACTAATTAGGGAAGATATATTATTACGGAACAAAAGAACGGTTTCTTTCAGATTAGTTCAAATATAATTCATATGTTCAGTTGTAATGTGATTTACATGATTACCAAATATATAACATTTATACAAGAGTATGAGAACAATTAGGGTTTGAAAATAAACTGGAAAAAATCTATAAAAATTATAATTGGATAAATCAACACAACTTTGTTATCTATGGAATTCCAAATCATTTAAACATGTTAAAAAATGAAAGATTCTCATCAGAAGAATAGTGTAGTAAGGGAAATGTTAACAAACGATTATTCATGTAATAATCTAGGTTTTATTGTTTTTCTAAACAGCTCACAATCAACATCGAATATGTAGAAATAACATATATTTCCCCTACATAATATAAAACCTCTCTCTCTCTCTCTCTCTCTCTCTCTCTCTCTCTCTCTCTCTCTATATATATATATATATATGATTATTTATATATATATATATATATATATAAATATATATATATATAGTATATATATATAAATATATATATATATATATATATATATATATTTCTATCCTATCACGCTTATGAGAGAGAGAATAGTCATACTCTGGTGAGAGTGGGTAACTCGAGAGGTATATTTGGAAACCACATTTCCCCATATATGTCCGAAACAGCTGATTATATTTTGGTAAAGGGGTAGGGATGGGAAGGATTGACTCTGTGCGTGCATATCTACGTAAATATTTTGACGTCATTTTTGACGGTTCGGGTACACTAATAGGAATGTAAATGACAGCCAACATGAGATTAACTTTGGTTCGTTTTCCTGGTTTGAGAGAGAGAGAGAGAGAGAGAGAGAGAGAGAGAGAGAGAGAGAGAGAGAGTCGGAAATAAGTGCTCAACTGCAGCAAAGTGGAAATTCCAGTTGTTGTTTACAAAAATCAACGATCAACATCACAACCTGTCTGGTATGATTCATTAGACCCGTGACACTCCGGAACTGGGCCACTCAGCGAGCGTGATGAAAATGGGGGGAGGGACCCCCCCCCCACACCCCCAGGGGAGGGGGAGTCACATCCCAAGAGGGGGGGAGGGGGGGGAGACCCAATATGGGAGGTGGGGGACAATTATCATGTTTGCTTTCCATGAGAAGCATTATCGCCAGCACCTCTTGTATTCATAAACATAATTGCTAACCAAATGGATAGGGATATACAGGAGCATTTTAAAAATTATTTGTTGCTATAATATGCATAAAAGTTTGTCAATAACAATAACTCTCTCTCTCTCTCTCTCTCTCTCTCTCTCTCTCTCTCTCTCTCATATAAATATATATAAGCATATGCTCCTGTATATTCCTACCTATTTCTATCTATATTTTTACATATATATATATATTAGTATATATATGTATATATATACATGTGTATTATATATATAGTATATATATGTTAACAACTTGAAGAGGCTGAGAGAGAGGGATAATATTTTATCAGGCTGGTGAAAAAATATCCTATGAAAACAGAATTAAAGTTAAAAATATAATAATATTTTTCGTCACTTTTCTATCAGTTATGATAAGCTATTATCATAATAAAATCGTGAATAATTATTAAATATTAATATCACTATTGTTATTATCATTACTACTAAAATCATATAAGATCTAGATTCCTAATTTCGTTCCTTTTGGTCTGAAGATTCCTCTACAGATTCCACACCGTCAATTCCTCATTCCTATTCCAACTTCCCTTGTTCTCTCACCTCTGGCTTTTCTCTCCTTTCTTCTCTCTCCCTGTTGCTTATTCCAAGCTTTCTTGGTCCGTTTTTATTGGAAAATTTGTCAAAACTTCCATTTAATTTCTAATCTCTAATCCTTCCCTCTTCCATTTTTACATTCAATACGTTCACATGTTCATTCTCATATATGTCTTGATGCTCCATCATTATGTCTTTTTTTTCTATCTTCATTGTTCTGATTATTACTCCTTTGGGTGTTTCCATTTTTCCTTTTTTTAGAGCTATTGCGTCTACTTCTATTTTTCTTCTTATATATTTCTGTTCTCTTTCTACTTCTAAATTCTCATTATCATCATCGCCATTATCTTAAAAGTAAAATGGAAGAGGGAAAATGGATGAAGGGGAAAATTAATAAAGAGGATAATAAATAAAATTGAATATTGGAAAAATCTGATGGAAAGCAAAATGAGAAATAGGATATGTATGAAGAGAAAATGAATAAAGAGGATAATGAATGAAAAATGGGGATAATGATGAATGGGATCACGGAATAATTGGAAAAATAAATGAAGGAAAATGAATAAAGAGGTCATAAAAAATGAAAGAGTGGGGAAGTGGATGAAGAGGAAAATTAATAAATGGAAAATGAAAGAGTGGAAAAATAGATGAAGGGGAAAATGAATAAAGGGGAAATGGAAAGGAAAATGGATGAACGGGAAAATGAATAAAAGGGGAAATGAAAGTGGAAAAATTAATAAAGGGGAAATGGAAGAGAAAATGAATAAAAGGGGAAATGAAAGTGGAAAAATTAATAAAGGGGAAATGGAAGAGAAAATGAATGAAGGGAAAAATTAATAAAAGGGAAAATGGAAGAGAAAAATGGACGAAGAAAATATACAGGAATTTCATAAATGAAAAAGTAAAAATGAATAAAATGGAAATGGGAAAATGGATGAAGGGGAGAAATGAAAAAAAAGAGGAAAAGGCATAGAGAAAAATGAAAAAGTGAATAAGGGGAAAATTAATTTAGGGGAAAATGGAAAAAAATATTAAAATAAATGAAGGGGATAATGGGAGAAGCAGATAATAAATAAAATATATATATGAAGGTGGAAATGATAAAGGAAAAAGAATGAAGGAGAAAATGAATGATGGAGGAAAAAGAATGAAGGAAAAAATGGATGATGAAGGAAAAAGAATGAAGGAGTGAGTATATGAATGCTGGAGAAAAAAGAATGAAGGAGAAAATGGATGATGATGGAAAAAGAATGGAGAAAATGAATGATGTGAGAAACAGAAAATGGGGAAAAGGAGATGAGGGAAAATGGAATCTGCCAAATTACGGATAATGGAAAAATCTTTAAAAATTAAAAATGAAAGACGAAGGAAGTTTTGGCCACATTGGTAGAGGATAGAGAAGGTAGGATAGAGAGGGGAGGATAAACATGGGAGGATAGAGAGAGGAGGATAGACAAGGAAGGATAAAGAGAGGAGGATAGACAAGGAAGGATAAAGAGAGGAGGATAGAGAGGGGAGGATAGAAAAGAGAGGATAGAGAGAGGAGGATAGAGAGGGGAGGATAGAGAGGGGAGGATAAACATGGGAGGATAGAGAGAGGAGGATAGACAAGGAAGGATAAAGAGAGGAGGATAGAGAGGGGAGGATAGAAAAGAGAGGATAGAGAGAGGAGGATAGAGAGGGGAGGATAGAGAGGGGAGGATAAACATGGGAGGATAGAGAGA
>NC_090744.1:98066255-98071255 GCF_036898095.1 Palaemon carinicauda
TGTTCCCTAATATAAATTTATTATGAAATGGTACCTAAATCAAATTCATTATGTAATGGTATCTGATTTATGTTTATTATGCAATGGTCCCTAAATTATAGACATTATGCAATGTTACTTAATTTACGTTTATTATGAAATGGTACCTAAATCCTATTCATTATGCAATGGTACCTAATTTATAATTATTATGTAATGGTACCTAAATCATATTCATTATGCAATGATACCTAATTTATGTTTATTATGAAATGGTGCCTAAATTATAGTCATTATACAATGTTACTTAATTTACGTTTATTATGAAATGATACGTAAATCATATTCATCATGCAATGGTACCTAATTCATAATTATTATGTAATGGTACCTAAATCATATTCATTATGCAATGTTACCTAATTTGTGTTTATTGCGCAATGGTAACTAAAGCCTATTTATTATACAAGGGTAAAAATTTATATAAAAAAATACAATGGTATCTAATCTAAACACATTCAGTTATGATACCAAATTTACAATCATATTGTAATGGTACTATTTCATATTCATTATACAATGATGAATAATTTCTATTCACTGTGCAATGTCATCCAATTTATACTCTCAATGAAATTATATCTAATTTACCGTACAGTCGTTATGCAATATTATATAACTCTGAATCATTTACACAATGATACCCCATATAGGTTTATCCAGCTTCATTAATTTGTTAATTCATTTTAGTAACCTTCAATATATAACTGCTTGAAAATATCCTTTTTAAAATTATATAATGATGTAAAATAAATTTCAAGAAGAATGAAAAAAAAACAACAATAAAATGATTAAAATCTTGCAAAAAAAGAACCCACAGAAATTGATGTCGAAATCTTGTAAAATGTGGTGGGAGTGGGGTGGTAGTTAATGGGGTGGGAATGGGTGGGTATTGGGGAGGGGATGGAATGGGAATGGGGATGGGATGAAGGAGGTTATGGAGTGGGAATGGGTTGAGAATAGGATGGGAATGGCGTGGGGAAGGGGGTGGGGATGGGATGGGAATGGGGTGAGGATGGGATGAGGACAGGGTGAGGATGGGATAGGAATGGCGTGGGGATAGGGGTGGGAATGGGATGGGAATGGGGTGAGGATGGGATGGGGATAGGGTGAGGACCGGGTGAGGATGGGATGGGAATGGGGTGGGGATGGAGGGGGAAAAGGGAGGGAATGGGGTTGGGAATGGAGTGGGAATTTGGATGGGAATAGGGTGGGAATGGAGGGATAGGAGGTTGAAACGGTGGCAAGGTCCATTTACAAATTTGACTGAGATTGAATTAACCGAGAATTAACCTAATGAAGGAGCATAAAAAAAGTTTCTTCTTTTATTAACTGGTTAATTGTCCGGTTCGAATTAAACCAGGATGATGATGATGATGATATTTTCACCCATTTTTACTTTATTTTTCGCATTTGGAAAGATAGTTCTTATTCCTGTTGTTTTTAATTCATTTTTGCCTCACATTTATTTCCAAGCTGTGTTGCAATTATTGTTGTTTTAATTGTTCATCACTTCACTAGTAGTATATTTCCTTCTTATTTCATTTCTTCCCTGGGCTATTTTCCCTCTTGGAGCTCGTGGTCTTATAACATCCTACTTTTCCAACTAGGGTTGTAGCTCAGCTAATAATAATAATAATAATAATAATAATAATAATAATAATAATAATAATAATAATAATAATAATAATAATAATAATAATAATAATTGTATTTCTTTGCAAAATACGGGTCACGTACAATTCTTGAAATATTGCAGATTTTGTAATACGGAAAGTAATTGCAAAACCCAAGTCCTTAATATAATATAACTAAGCAAGACATTGAAATGAATACTGAATTAATTAAATTAATAAAGCTTTAGGTAAGATTTTGTAAGTATAATATCCAAATTCCTAAACTAAGTTCTCTCTCTCTCTCTTTCTCTCTCTCTCTCTCTCTCTCTCTCTCTCTCTCTCTCTCTCTCTCTCTCTCTCTCTCTCTCTCTCTCTCTCTCTCTATCTCTCAGATTTTATCGTTATTTTCTTCAAAATTCCTAAATTACGTTTCATTTATTTACTCACTGTCTCTCTTCCAGCAACTCAATTCCTCCACATCTCTCTCTCTCTCTCTCTCTCTCTCTCTCTCTCTCTCTCTCTCTCTCTCTCTCTCTTATTTTATTGTTATTTCCTGCAAAATTCCCAAATTACGTTCAATTATCTAATCTCTTTCGCTTCCTGCAACTAAATTCCTCTCTCTCTCTCTCTCTCTCTCTCTCTCTCTCTCTCTCTCTCTCTCTCTCTCTCTCTCTCTCTCTCTCTCTCTCATTAAAGCCTCCTGCGGATTCCCTCAGCCTCCCACTCTTCTAAATCTCTTCCCCACCAATCTCCCGAGGCAAAATGTATAGACTTTTCCAAAAGCACCGTGGGTGGAAAGATGCTTCCTGATTGCATTACGCATGCAAATTGATAATACTCCTACATGCAACTTAAAAATCAATCTCCGAGAGCATATATATATGCGCATACATGCATATCTAAGCGCAGTAAACCTGTTTGATAAAACGCATGTTTATATTCCTTTGCGGTTATCTGGCTTATATGTTCTCGTGGGTGTCTCTGTAAATATAACAAAACATATTTAGATTTATAGACAGGACTGTTTAGATAGATAGATGGATAGATAAATAGACTGCACTTCCTTCCCTCAGGGGGTAAAATAAGAGATAGGCTACTTTTTTTTTTTTTTTAATATCGATATAATTGTTTATTGTGGTAATTTGAAGATTTGAAGGTTACTCATGAATGGCAGATGCAAGTCAAAGAACAATATCCTAGACAATGAGCATAAGGATCAGCGCCCAAGGCACCTCTACATCAAGCTAGGACCAAGTAGGACCAAGGAGGGTCAGGTAATGGCTGCTGATGACTCAGCAGGTAGATCTATAGGATCCCCCAACCACCTCATCCATAACTCACAAAGATGGTTAAGCTGCAGTCATGACTAGAAACTCTCAAACTTGAGCGGGTCTAGAACTCCCGTCCAACAGATTTCTAAGCAGGGACGTTTCCAATAGGCTCCAGTTCCTTAAATTATCTATGACTATGCAGCAGACTTCAGAAACATTCAAATTAGCTTCATCTAATAAGACATATGAATGAGATCATTCATACTTCAAACGGATTAAAAGTAGTATTATCGAATATGATACAGAGGAATGGGCTTTTCCATGTACTCGTTTTAATCATCATTATTACTGCTAGGAGAGTTACAACCCAAATTGGAAAAGCATGATCCTACAAACCCTAGGGCTACCATTAGAAAAGTAGCCCAGTGAAAAAAGGAAAAAAGAGAAATACCGTCACGAATAAACGATATATGAGAAATAGTAAATACATATAGAATATATCAAGATCAGTAACAACGTTAAAATAGATCAGCCACAAATAAACACAGAAAAGAGACTTATGTCAACTTGTTCAGCGGAAAATCATTTGCATATCCAAAAGCCAATGTCCTCGACCTACTTTTAAGTTTTGTTAGGGGCAACTTCATCCCACATAATTTGCGTCTTGTTCTAATTTTAGCTAGATCTCTATTACGCGATTCAGAAACACCAAATTTACATTCAGAAGACGAAATTGATGCAAGAGTAGCATCATCTGCATATGCAACGAGCTTGTTTTCTAGGGTAAACCATACACCACGTGTATATAGTATGAAAAGTGAAGGGCCAAAAACACTGCCCTGAGAAAAACCAGATATCACATTCCTATAATCACTATGGTGCCCATCAACAACAACTATTTGCGACCTATTACTTAGAAATTCAATAAGGATGCTAAGAAAAGACCCACCCACTCCCATATGTTTGACTTTGAAAACAAGGGCCTCATGATTAACACCGTCAATGGCAGCACTAAAATCAAGGCCAATCATACGAACTTCCTGACCATAATCAAGAGATTTCTGTACAGCATTGGAGATTGTAAGAAGGGCATCACATGCTCAAAGGCTTCTACGAAAGCAAAATTGCAAACTGGTTAATATAAGATTGTCTTCCGTAAACCTATTTAGACGATCTGCCAGAAGACGTTCAAAAACTTTAGATGATATGGGAGTTATAGAAATTGGGTGGTAATCAGTTGGACTTGAGCTACCACAAACACATTTACATTATTTAGTAACATTACCGATTCTCAAACAAGTGCTTAAAGCTCCTCTTCTTGCAAAATAACAGATAGCTTTTGAGCTGAGAGATCTGCAGTCTTTATAAAAAACAAAGGAAAAATACTATTTGGGTCTACACTTCCATAAGCATCAAGGTCCATCACCAGAGCTTTGATTTCACGAGATCGAAAAGCTAGATTAGTTAGTTTAGCTCCAGGAATGAGGAAGATCACGTTTCTCATTACTCTGCTTACTGGGAAACACATCAGTAAAAAGGGTAGCCTTTTCCTTTGGACAGTGAATGACAGAGCCATCTGGTTTAAGTAAAGGAGGAACTGTTGCGTCTACACCAAAGGGTGCACTTATGTTCCTGCGTTGTACCATAAGTGTTTCTTTTATGGTTAAATTGTATTCCTTTTCAGTTGAAGCATGAACTCTCTGAGCAAAATGTCTAAGCTGAGTATAGTTATTCCATGTCAAATCTGATCTGTTACCTTCCCAAAGATGATAGGCCTCCTGCTTCTCCAAATGAGTAGGTCTATAATCATCATTGAATAAGGGTTTGTCTTTCACTCGGTACCTTAGCACCCGAAAAGGGATACACCTATCATGTGTTGACTAGATTCTCATTCAAAGGACCAACAATTTTGACCAATTCAAGCCCAAAATATCACTCAAAATGCCATTCCAGTCAGCTTGAGATTTTAAATAAATCTTATATGCGTATGATACATAAGGGACAGGGTGCTCTGTCTTCACTACTATTGAAATCAAGATATGATCAGATGACCCAACTGGAGAACCAACCTTAC
>NC_090744.1:98078755-98081255 GCF_036898095.1 Palaemon carinicauda
TGGAGCCCCTGGGCTTATAGCATACTGCTTTTCCAACTAGGGTTGTAGCTTAGTAAGTAATAATAATAATAATAATAATAATAATATATACATATATATATATATATATATATGTATATATATATATATATATATGTATATATATATATATATCTATATATATATATATATCTATATATATATATATATATATATATATATATATATATATATATATATATATATATATATATATATATATATACTGTATATATATCAAGGAACTTGCTCTTTATTATATAGAGGAGGCTGTGATATGCAAACGTTTCCAAAGACACATACTCATAGAAAATAATTCACCATAGATTTGTAATTAATAAACCACGCACACATTTATTAAGGGTGTACTGATCACCTACTTTTACTAGCTCCACAGTTTCCGAGAAAAGTTAAGTAGCTCATTATAGCAACCACAATGTTTTATTATATAATCAAATGGCGTTTCAAATGATTCTATTATTTGCACGGGGAAATATAAACTTTTAAAATTATTGTTTTTAGACATCTTTTTAATTTTCTTTTTAAATTATGTCCTTTCTCTCTCTCTCTCATATATATATATATATATATATATATATATATATATATATATATATATATATATATATATACATATGTATGTATGTATGTATGTATGTGTATATATATATATATATATATATATATATATATATATATATAATATATATATATACACAGTATATACTGTATATATATATATATATATATATATATATATATATATATATATATATATATATATATATATATATATATATATATATATATATATATATATATATATATATATATATATAAACAAGAACAATTCATGTTTTATAAAAAAAAAAGTCTGTTTTCGACACTCACGTACATCTATTTTATAATACTGGACAATATGAACTTGACTCTCTAACTAACTTGATAATTATAAAATAGTTGAACACTAATGTACATCAGAAAATCCATGAAAACTAGAAATCTCTCTCTCCTCTCTCTCTCTCTCTCTCTCTCTCTCCTCTCTCTCTCTCTCTCTCTCTCTCTCTCTTGGTAATCTAAACGTATAACAATAAATTAATTATATGTACGATAAACAAGTATGTTTACGTATTTTCATCATAAAAGCATACAAAATCAGTAAATAATGACTAGATACGTGGTTAGTTTTGTCACCTACCTAGAAATAAATAACAGATAGTAACATGTTTTTCCTTTTAGTCTAATTATTTTGCATATAATATATATATATATATATATATATATATATATATATATATATATATATATATATATATATATATATATATATATATATCCCAATGCATACCTTTTTACATAACTTCAGTCTTGAAGTTTAAGTAATTCCTTATTTGTGGTCTCTCTCTCTCTCTCTCTCTCTCTCTCTCTCTCTCTCTCTCTCTCTCTCTCTCTCTCTCTCTCTCTCTCTCTCGCTCTCTCTCTCTCTCTCTCTATATATATATATATATATATATATATATATATATATATATATATATAACAATAAAAAACTCAACGGATTAAATAACAAACGTCGCTAAATTTTAATATTAATAAAGGCCATCAAATCTATGATACGAATAATGTTCATGGACCTCTGGTGGCCATCAGCCCAATTAACAGTATAAGTCATCTTTATGCAACGATTCTAAAGAACATTTGAATTCAAGTCTTTTTAGAGTACTGTCAGTAGATGAAACCAATTAAACAAAGTATCAGAATCATTATATGTTCGTTCGCAAGCAAACAGAAAAGAATACCACGTAAAAAGTTACTGACAAAGAAAATACCCAAAGTGAGAAAAATATGCAAAAATTAAACAAAAACCAAGAAAGTTATCTACTATGAACAAATAAAACTATGTAGAAATGCAAATGTTACTCAACACTGACGAGGCGCCAGGGAAATAAACTTTATTAAACAATCATGGAGTTTATATACAGCGATGTGCGAGAAAAGAACGTCACAAAAATGGTAAAAATTAAAAAGCTTGATAACGCAAGCTGGTCTATAACAGTGCTGGGAAGAGAGAGTGATAAGATAAAAATTCAAGACATAATATTACAGTGTACGATCGTGTAAGAAACATGTGCAGTACAACACTGAGATTACCGAACAATTCTTCTTCACCGAAGGCATTAACCACTGCACTGTAATTGTTCAGTGGCCACTTTCCTCTTGGTAAGAGTAGAAGAGACTCTTAAGCTATGGTAAGCAGCTCTTCTAAGAGGACACTCTAAAACTAAACTATTATTCTCTAGTCTTGGGTAGTGCCATAGCCTCTGTACCATGGTCTTCCACTGTCCTGGGTTAGAGTTCTCTTGCTTGAGGGTACACTCAGGTACACTGTTCTATCTTATTTCTCTTCCTCTTGTTTTGTTAAAGTTTTCATAGTTTATATATGAAATATTTATTTTAATGTTACTGTTCTTAAAATATTCCA
>NC_090744.1:98086255-98088755 GCF_036898095.1 Palaemon carinicauda
AAGGAATGGTTGTATGAGTCTATTGAAAACGTCCTTGCTTGGTGATCTGCTGGTTTGGTGTTCGAGACAAGCTTGTAGTGCAACAATCGAATTTGTGAGCTAAGGATGGGGTGTTTTGGGGGAAACTTATAGATCTACCTGCTGAGTCATCAGCAGCCATTGCACGGCCCTCCCTGGTCCTAGCTTGGGTGGGTAGGGGTCTTGGGCGCTGATCATATGTATATATGGATAATCTCTAGGGCATTGTTCTTCTAGGGCCCTGTCACTGTCCCTTGCCTCTGTCTTTCATAAGCAACCTTTAAACCTTCACGTCCCATGTTTGTCAAACTTCAGCGACTAATTTACTACAACTGCTTATACATCGCACATTGGGGAAGTAATAACAGCGTTGTTACATATAATTACAATCTTGGCAAGATTAAGGCCTTACAATAAGTACAACAGTTTAGGCATTAATGAATTATAAATGGTAACGTACACATAATTCTTCAGTAAAATAAGGATAACATAAATGCAGGTAAGTTGTACATAATGCATTTACTTTGCAATATATCTGATATCTACATTACACCGAGCATTAAGAGGTGGGTAACAGCTATATTATACCCAAATGGAAATTTCCCTGAAGTGATCGATTCCATCAACGATAGAGCTTTGAATGCATGCTAAAGTTATGTTTCTTCTGCATTTGCAAAAAAAAAATAAGACTTATTGATAAATTCTTTTTTAAGATTTTTGAAGATCAATCTACTCTAAAGAGATGTTTTAATTCTTTCATTGTGCCTTGTTTCATGTATTTTTCTCTTGTCAGGTCTTCAGCTCCCAAGTATCATCTTGATTTTTTTGGATAACTTGCGGTCTATTAAATTTCTTATTCAAGATCTGGATACTCTTGGCATAATATTTTTCCTAATTTAGACCATCCTTTACATTCAGATCTTTCCAGACTGTATCATCATCCTGTCAGTAATAGTAGGTATTTAGTTAAATTTTAACACTGGCCTTTTCCACCATAAGGCTGAATTACTACTTGGTATTGTAGAAATTTCATTCCAGGACCGGGGGCTTTCAAGACGATGCCTCCCCTGTCAAACCCTCGCAGGAACACAGCAGGTTAAAAGATATAAAGCTGATCTTTTAAGAAAAATTACAAGGAAAATTCAAGACAAGGGAATTTCGACGAAATACCTCTCGCATAGCGCAAGGAGATTGCGTGCTTTGAAAGCATCGATTGATCGCCTGAAGGGAAGCTAAAAGACAGATTTTTTCGTTCACTATTCGCAGTATCTTCCTGATATTGATGGACTTTCGTTCGACTTTGTTAATAATAATAAAATAATAATAATAATAATAATAATAATAATAATAATAATAATAATAATTACTATTATTATTATTATTATTATTATTATTATTATTATTATTATTATTATTGTTATTACTATTTTTGTTGTTGTTGTTGTTGTTATTGTTGTTGTTGTTATCATCATCATCATCCTCATCATCATTATCATCATCATCATCATTATTATTATTATGATCATCATCATTATCATTATTATTATTATTACTATTATAATTATTATTATTATTATTATTATTATTATTATTACCAAAGCTATAACTCTATTTGGGGAAAAGCAGGATGCTATAAGCCCAAGGTATTCCAACAGGGCAAAATAGCCCAGTGAGGAAAAGGAAATATGGAAATAAATAAACTACAAAAGAAGTAATGAACAACTAAAATAACATATCTTAAGAACAGTATTAACATTAAAATAGATTTTCAATGAAATAACTATAATAAGAGACTCATGTCAGATTGTACAACTCTGCAAGTTTGAACTTTTGAAGATTGCCAGGAAATACGAAAACCAACTTTTGATAATAGTGGATGAACTTCGAACGTAGATACGGAGGAACTTCAAGTTTTCACCTTCTCGGTGTTGATAAAATTCACATTATTTGGCCTAACACTAATTCCTAGAATTCCATTTATGAACATTATCGGCTCTCAAAAGGAAAAATACACACGTCATTTATTGTGGTTTTTCAGTGAGATTTCCCAGAGGGCATAAGTAAATAGTAACATCATTTGTTTTGAAAATGGAGTACTACATACTGTAGATATTACAATGAAAGTACGTACCATTTCTTAAAGATATCAAAAATAAGTTTTTAAAATTTGGCAGAAGTGGCGTACCTCGAGTTGTTGTTAGATTAGAATCTGCCGATAAAGATTACTTAAACAATAGGGTTAACAAAACGGGAGCTAATTGAATGAAAAACTTTTCCAGTTATTGTGAACAAAAGAATGCATAAATTATGAGAGAGAGAGAGAGAGAGAGAGAGAGAGAGAGAGAGAGAGAGAGAGAGAGAGAGAGAGAGAGAGAGAGAGAGAGAGAGAGAGGATTATAGTAATTCTAATTGTAAATCATTCTTTAAAAGATATTGAAGTATGTTAAAAATAAAGAGAGAGAGAGAGAGAGAGAGAGAGAGA
>NC_090744.1:98093755-98108755 GCF_036898095.1 Palaemon carinicauda
AAGAAAAAATATTTTTCATCATAAATTACTAAAATAAAGGCAATCTTTACACTAACAATCAATTAATAAGGAACAAAATGGCTACACAAAAGAACTAAAGAAAAAAACATAAATATAAGGATGTGACATGTTTATCTACGACTTGACACATTCAAAAAAAGACTATTTCATTTGCATTTTACATTTATAATTCCTTTTCAGAAAAGAGAGTTGGTTCCAGACTTGACTTCTAATATCTCTCCAAGTCTCTACACAATCTTTTCCAGACTTCACATTTTTTGGGCTCATTACTTTCATTCATCATGATCAATTATATAATTCCATTATTCTTATAATACTAATCATCATTCAACCATCCTGGTTACTATCTACCGTAATAACTATTTCTTTGCACTAGTTTCCTCACAGTCGCTTTATCTTGCAACCATTTTTAAACCTTTCCATTAGTGTATTTAACTTCTCTTTACAATCTGTTACTTCTAAACTCTTCAACTAGTTTCTGCAGCTTCTCTTTACCATCTTTTACTACTAAATTCTTCTACTGGTTTCTGTGACTTCTCTTTACCATCTTTTACTTCTGAACTCTTCTTCTAGTTTCTGCAACTTCTCTTTACCATCTTTTACTTCTAAATTCTTCTACTAGTTTCTGCAACTTCTCTTTACCACCTTTTACTTCTAAATTCTTCTACTAGTTTCTGTGACTTCTCTTTACCATCTATTACTTCTGAACTCTTCTTCTAGTTTCTGCAACTTCTCTTTACCATCTATTACTTCTAAACTCTTCTAATAGCTTTTGAAAATTCGCTTTACCATTAGTTACTACTAAACTCTTCCATTAGTTTATGCAACTTCTTTTTACGATTTGTTACTCCTAAACTCGTCAACTAGTATCCGAAAATTCCCTTTAAGATCTATTGCTTCTAAACGCTTCCAAAGGTTTCTGCAACTCTTCTTCTCCATCACCATCTGTTGAGGGTTCATGATCATCCGAACGTCAGCTTTACTACAATCCATTCATGACTCAATTCCTTATCAGCTATGGAGATATATTACGCTCTTGTCTCGGACCCATTCTAACACCAAAGCAATGTTCTTACCACTTGCTCTCCCCCAAGCTTTCAACATATTTTTTTCTTTTTTATAACACACAACTTGTTTTTATAGTAGCATACATTTACCACATTATCTCCATCTCTTATGTAAAATAGTATAACGGGTTTATGATACGTACACAAATACATACACGTATAATTATCAATATATACTGTATACACACATATATACATATACATATATATATACATATATATATATGTATATATATACATACATATATATATATATATATATATATATATATATTTATTTATATATATATATATATATATATATATATATATATATATATATATATATAAAATTTCATATTTACATGTGTATAAATATAAAATCATATAATATACATGTAAAAAAAGATACACACATGCATATATATATATATAAATATATATATATATATATATATATATATATATATATATATATATATATATATATATATATATATATATATTGTACATACATATACAATATATGCACAAAAACAAACATACAAACAAGCAAATATTTGCAAGTGATCCAAGTTTACATTACAACTCCCAATGACAAGAGAGACAGATTGCTCAGAAACACCCACCCATCTATGGAATTCATCCTCACACATTCTTTGCATGGAATGCCGATGATACTCCGGAGGGAAACAACAACGGAATAATCATGCAAAGCAAATATGAAATCGTGATGGGGAAAGCCCTACGGTAAAGGACACTCGGGTCCAGGTCACTCTATTGCAAAACGTCAAATGTGTGTCCCAAATTTTTTAGGGAGTCGATATTTCTCTGATGCAATGCAATGGCGAAAAACCCCTCCAGGGTATTTTAAATGCCTCCGCTTTGATTACTGGCCCGCTTTCCACAACAACTCTACAGGGATTGTACGATGTTTTCTCTTTCCCTACACGTCCATACGAGGCTTCCATTCATCTGGAGGGGATTCCCAGTTATTATTGTTTTCAATCTGCTGATAATTGAAAAGCGGGTTTACGCGGCAAAGGGTCTCTGCTTTTCCTCACGAGGGAATATTGTTTACGCTTTGGCCTTTCTAAAGCTGAGAGTCGATTGCTTGTTCGAGCTGCCTGCGTGTGTGTATGCGTGCAGCAGCCAAGGAGCGGGAAGCTGCAGCAAATATGTATTTTAGGGCTGTTATTGCACGCTGTCAAAGTGTCCGTGAATCTATCCCCGTCGTGACGCGGTGTCTGTTGGAACGACAATCTTCATTAGGTTTTGCGCCCCGAATGAAAAACAGACATTTAATTAAGAGGGAAAATGAAATAGCAAAGGGCGGATGCTGTCTTGAAATAAAAGAGAGGAAGAAGAAACTAATATCTATCACTGCGGTGAAGATGTCAACAACGAGACTTTTTTATTTATTTCACCTCTATTTCGGAGGAAGAGAGGGAGAGAGACAGATTTCATTAGTGTAAGAGGGGTGGATATTAATTTCAAGGATGCATTTTTTCTTTTTGGAAAAAATATGATTGGTAGAGATGAAAATATATGAATTTGAAGGGTTAATAAAAGGCTAAGGTAAAATAGCTCTTTGAAGTGTTCAAGTGGGATTACTAAAAGGGGTAAAAGGATGAAATTAAATAGGTGGTAAAATGTATAAGATTTCTGTAGGAGATTTTGTAATAGAATCTTTACTGAATACAGTTATATATACTTAGTGTATACTAGTTTGTGTTTGAGTTTAGACAGCATATCAAAATTAGTAATAAGTTTAGGAGTTAAATTATCTATAACAAGAGGGGCACTCAGTAGAGCACAGACCTCCGCCGAGGTAGCTTATTTCTCGACCTTTTTCTCGACTTTGACCTTGCCCTTTGACCTTAAAATGTATCATCTGACATGGACTTTCATACACTAAAATATGAAACAAGTTTGAAGTCTCTATGACAAGAATGTCCAAACTTATGGCTGATTACGTGATATGGACGTTTTGCTCATCCATGACCTTGACCTTTGACCTTCCAAAATTTAATGATTTCCAGCTCTTTACCTAACTGTCTAAAATCTCTGTAAGTTTCATTACTTTACGATTAAAATTGTGGCCGTACGGTTGATGACCAGAATTTTACCTTTTGCTTGACCTTGACCATGGAATCGACCTTGACCTTCGACCGTAACCTGTATGAGTTGCCGTGGATTTTCATACACTCAAATATGAACCAAGTTTGAAGTCTCTGTGATAACGACGTCCAAACTTATGGCTGATAGCTTGAATTGGAGATTTTGCTAACCTTGACCTTTGACATTGACCTTCTAAAATTTAATCATTTCCAGCTATTCATATAACATTTAATCCCTGTAAGTTTTATTAATCTATGATTAATATTGGGCCCAGTAAGATGTTCACTAATAAACACCGACAAACAAACACAAAAACACAAACAGGGGGTAAAATGTAACCTTCCTCCAACTTCGTTGACGGAGGTAATTACAATTTACATACATTACGTAAAACTAAACAGCAAAAATCATATAGCTGTGTATACAAAATTAACAGTATGGTATGAACACCATCACATATTACGCATATTCCCTGATAATAGTATATCATAAACTTATAAGAGATTACGTAATGCCATTAGAAGACATTTTCAGCTAAATAAAGAATTTATTTTCCTAAACGAAGACTTTGTATTATATTTTCAGTGAACTTGAATCACGTATATCAGATAAATCGTGTATTCCTTTCAAAGGTCGCGCATGAAAGACAATCCCCTAGATTAGAGACTGGCCATATATACAAATAATTAGTGCTCAAGACGCTCCCCACCTAAGCTAGGACCAGGGACGGTCAGGCAATGGCTGCTGATGATTCAGCAGGTAGACCTATAGGCACCCCAACCAACACTAACCCCCAATCCTTAGTTCACAAGGATGGTGAGGTTACAAATATTTCAAGAAATTATCGAGCTCGGGCGGGTTTCGAACCCCAGTCCAGCAGATCGCTAAACAGGGAGGTTTTCAATAGGCTACCACAGGGGGTTGGGGGTAGGTAAGGGGTATGCTGTCATTACGGGTATTTATCAAGTAGGAGAACAGGAGATGGTGCAACAATAATTAGGGATAATGAGAATAAATTAAGCAGAAAATAGCAGTCATCATGTTTAAGGGTAATTATTATCAATAGTGTTTTTCTTTTAAAGTTCCATGATCAGAAGTGTCCGAAGGCAAAGAAGACAAAATAATAAATGAGAAATAAAAAGCAAGTACCTAATTGATACGAGCTTTGATGATATTGAATAACTGAATAATGTGAACAACCTCCCAATGTTCCAAAAGAAAGCATAACGAATTGTCTAAGAACAATTGAAAGATACAAAACGCGTCACCAAAATAAGTAGCCAATTATTTCAAACATGGACTTTTCCAATAGGCTCTCAAAACCCTAATCACATTGTAAACGAATAATTAAAATATTTGAGTAATAAATAGTGGAACTATCATTTATAATTTGACTTTACTACTACTACTAAAAGTTGTAGTAGTAGTAATAATAGTAGTAAACCTAGAAGTTATCTCGAACTCCCATCCAACAAAGTCAGACAAGGAATTTTTCAATAAGCTATCACAACTCTAATCATATCGTAAACGAATAATTAAAATATTTGATTAAGAAAAACTATATATATCATTTACAATTTGACTTTACTACTACTACTACTACTACTACTAGTACTACTACTACTACTACTACTACTGATACTATCATTATTATTACTAGCAAAGCTACAACCCTAGTTGGAAAAGCAAGATGCCATAAGCCCAAGGGCTCCAATAGGGAAAAACAGCCCAGAGAGACAAGGAAATAAGGAAATAAATAAATGAGAATAAATTAACAATAGATCATTCTAAAAACAGTAACAACGTCAAAACAGATATGTGTTATATAAACTATTAATAACGTCAAAAACAGATATGTCATACATAAACTATAAAAAGACTCATGTCATCCTGGTCAACATAAAAACATTTGCTCCAGCTTTGAACTTTTGAAGTTCTACTGATTCAACTACCCGATTAGGAAGATCATTCCACAACTTGGTAACAGCTGGAATAAAACTTCTAGATTACTGTGTAGCAGTAGTTAGATCTTCGTAGGACCTAATATTACCTGCAGGTGGTAATAAAACCAGAAATACTCAATTAAATAAGTAACGGTCTTCCAGAAATCTAACTTCCCTCCCTTCCCTCCTCCCGGTCTATTTCTCCGTGCTGTTTCCTCGCTCCCTTTGAAGGTATCGATATTTATTCCATCCTCCATCAATTAGATTCGTGGTAAAAGGAGTATGAAAAGGGAGCAATGCAAAAATTCTTAGGGAGTCGGTGCAAAATTCAGAGGAGCATCTTCTGTTACCTTGAAGTCCAGTTATTATTATTATTATTATTATTATTATTATTATTATTATTATTATTATTGTTGTTGTTGTTGTTGTTGTTGTTGTTGTTGTTGTTGTTAATCATGATCATCATAATTGAAAATTATTATTATTATTATTATTATTATTATTATTATTATTATTATTATTATTATTGTAGTTGTAGTTGTTGTTATTGCTGATGTTATTTTTTGTCATGATCATCATAAAAGAGAATTATTATTATCATTATAATTATTATTATTATTATTGTTGTTGTTGTTGTTTATCATGATCATTGTAAATGAGACTATTATTATTATTATTATTATTATTATTATTATTATTACGTACCTTTAAAAGTTGCTGATTATGCAACCTAGGATACCCAACCCTTAACCCTCGAAAACTAGTTATGGCGAAAAACGATAGCTTTGGAAGAATGGAAATTGTTATTCTTCTAGTTGAATGAACAAAATATGTTCGCTAGTTAAATCCTCCTAAATGATCTTGTTCTTACAACCAGCCATAACCAGTTGAAATATATATGTTGTTATTTAACTTGGTGAGAATCACAACACGTTATATATTCATGAAGATTTGATTCCTAATGTAATACACAAATTGGCCTGATTGGTAACGTCTCTGTCTGGTGTTTGCCAGACGGGGGTTCGAGATCCTCTCAAACTCGTTAGTGCCTTTAGTGTCTGCAACCTTACCCTCCTTGGGAGCTATGGTTGGGGGATTTGGGGGAGCATATAGGTCTATCTGTTGAGTTATCAGCAGCCATTGCCTGGCCCTTCCTGGTCTTAGCTTGGGTGGAGAGGGGGTAGGGCGCTGATCATATAATATAGGGCAATGTCACTGTCCTTTGTCTCTGCTATTCATGAGTGGGCCTTAAACTTTTAAATAATAGACAGGAAATTAATACAACTCTACCGATGCAGCCCTTACATTTTGACCAATCATAGATAATTTCATATATTATTTGCAAATCTGTAAAAAAAAGTACCCGTAAAATTGTTTTAACTGTATTCCTTTTCCAAATATTCAATACATAAATATATCTTTCTTAAGATTCTGTTAGTCAACATGTATTTCTATATCACTGAAATATAAACCTCTTTATATGAGACTTGTAATCTTGGCTTTACTTGAAAGAAAATATTGTTGCCCTAAGTAGTGAAATATAACCGATAATAATTAAGTGTGCATATCTCTTCACTGTAGCATACTTGCAACACCTTTAAAATAATGTTATGCTACATAAAAGTACCAGGGCACCAGCCGCCCGTTGAAAATACTACCGCTAGAGAGTTATGGGGTCCTTTGACTGGCCAGACAGTACTACATTGGACCCTTCTCTCTGGTTACGGTTCTTTCCCTTTGCCTACACATACACCGAATAGTCTGGCCTATTCTTTAAAGATTCTCCTCTGTCCTCTTACACCTGACAACACTGAGATTACCAAACAATTTTTCTTCACCCAAGGGGTTAACAACTGCACTACAATTGCTCAGTAGCTACTTTCCTCTTGGTAAGGGTACAAGAGACTCTTTAGCTGTGGTAAGCAGCGCTTCTAGGAGAACGACACTTGGGCACACTATTGTATCTAATTTCTCTTCCTCTTGTTTTGTTAAAGTATTTATAGTTTATATCGGAAATATTCATTTTAATGTTGTTACTGTCCTTAAAATATTTTATTTTTCCTTGTTTCCTTTCCTCACTGGGCTATTTACCCTGTTGGGGCCCCTGAGCTTATAGCAATCTTCTTTTTACTAGGGTTGTAGCTTAGAAATTAATAATAATAATAATAATAATAATAATAATAATAATAATAATAATAAAAATAAATGTTACTTTTTCTCCTTTTCATTTGAGTTTTACTTTACAATAAAAGAAGAGAAAATTAAATCAGAAAGTATGGTTACAATCACAAGACGGGATAAAACCTCAACTACAAATAAAACAGCCACAATAACAACGAAAATTTACCTCCCTGAATTCACTTCCCTAACAAGCTCCTTCCACTGCCCTACCCCACACACCAACCACCCCCTTAACCCCGTGTCCCAACTCTGAAACCGGTATAATACGGTAATAAAATTTTCATAACACCCTCAATGCAAGAGAAAGAATTCAATACAGCGCCGTAAACCTTCCGAGCTATCATAGTTTACGCCCCTCAAAAATGGGGTCATTTGCATGGCGAAAGCAAAGGTTCTTTTGCCTAATGAAGTCCCGTTTGTATCTCGTCACTGTGTTATGGAACGTAATCTGCATAGCTAATGTGCCTCTAGCGTTCACTTATTCATGCCTGATGACGGTGTGATGACGTTGATCTTTCTACTGTGGTTAAAGGGAGAGATGCACTGTTAAAAAACCCAGTAATTTTAATCTGGAATTCTCCGTAAAAATATACTGTTCTCAACCGTATCTCACTAAAATACAGGCAACCGTAATTTTACCTTAATTTGTTATCATCTTTTACGGGTTGGTGACGGTAATATCACTCCTTCACGTCAATATATCCATTTTTAATACTGTAAAAAATCCTGGAATAAATGTTGCCAGGCATTTACCGTTTTTAATGCAAATTCTTAACAGTGTACCTAAGGTTTATTTTCATTTTACTACAACTGCTGCTGCTGCTACTACCATTTCGACTGCATGGGCCATTACTCTTTAAAGGTTACTTTTGACCTGAATGCTACTGTCGGTGTAACCACAGCAACCAATGGGCCATTAACCTAAGGTGTCTCAGAGGCTTGGGAAACCAGTGTACTATATTCCCAAAGTCAAGTTGCTCATTTAATAGCGTTGGATTTCTTGGGAGGTCGTCCTCAAAAATGCTAAAGAAGGATTTCATTTAGGGCCGTGGTAGCCCATTGGAAACGTCCCTGCCTGGCATTCTGCTGGACTGGGGTTCAAGACACGACAGAGCTCGATAGTTCCCAGTAGTGTTTGTAACCCAGGACCCACTTAGTGAATTCTGCTGCAACCTCACCATGCTACGGATGGAAGGTTTAGTGGAGCCTATAGGACTACCTATTGAGTCATCAGCAGCTACTGCCTCGTCCTCTTAAGTCCTAGTTTGTGTGGAAAGGTCGCTTTGGCGGTTATCATAATATGTATAATGTCATGGTTCCATGCCTCTGCCCTTCACGAAATACCTTTAAACATTTAAATACAAGTCATACTATTGTTGCTTCGGGGTACAGGAAGAAAGGCCGCACCTCATCGTACTTCCCGATACAATAATTGACATATTAATGGGGTCATTAATATCACTCTTATAAGTGAAGTTGGTAGACGAACTGATGATGCGTCTTCAGAGGAAAAAAAATGAAATGGCTATGACGTTAAAGTCAAGTACGATTTGAGGTATTTTATTCCTATTCTATTATCATTATAATATAATGATCATTATTATTAGTATCATCATTATCATCAAACCATAAGTATTAGTTATTTCAGTGCAATTACATATATTCATGTGAAGTGTCTTATGTTTATAATAATAATCTCTTCATCATACCAGGATCCATTATGAGAGAGAGAGAGAGAGAGAGAGAGAGAGAGAGAGAGAGAGAGAGAGAGAGAGAGAGAGAGAGAGAGAGAGAGAGAGAGAATTTTTTATATTTCATAAGCATCATGAAAAAGTGACTCACACAAGCAGAAAAAAAGAAAAAAGAAACCTTCACATGCATTCAGCAATGGAAAAAAAAGTGTCCAAAATTGTCCTAAAATGACTTGCCAGATGACATCCGCGACAGACAGAGAGGAGAAATGCTTCCTTTGGAACGCGTGGAAGTGCTTGGGTACTAGCGCCGCTTAGCGTGGCGAGGAATTGCTTTTAAATTAGATTTTATATACTCGTTAAGCCCCATGTATTTCAAAGAGAAAGCAAGAGAAGAACGCCGGGGAAGGGGAGGAGAGGAGAAAGCAGGGAAGGAGGAGAGCAAGGAGGCAAGGAGGCAAGGAGAAGAGTCTGTCCGGTAACAGAATGCAAATTTATTCTGATGTATTCGTATAACGAGAGCGCTTATCAATACATGTGATTGGGATATGCAGTGGGGAAGGAAAAAAGGACGGAGAGTTATTGAAATTTATTCATATAATGACTGGGGCTTATCGACTTACATGATAAATGTCCTAAAAAGCGAGTGAAAGCTGGTACTGTGGGCCCAATACGCCTTGTACTTATGTAAAGTGTATAAGTATGGTTCCCATGCTGTCAAGAGTGTGTACTGGGAGTGTGCAGTGTGTAGGTACGGGTTCTATGTTGTAAAGAGTGTGTATTGGGTGTGTACAGTGTGTAGGTATGGTTTCCATGTTGTTATGAGTTTGTACGGGGTGTGTACAGTTTGTAGGTATGGTTTCCACGTTATTATGAGTTTGTACTGTGTGTACAGTGTGTACTTATAGTTTTCATGTTGTCATGAGTTTGTCCTGGGTGTGTACAGTGTGTAGGTATGTTTTCCATGTTGTTATGAGTTTGTACTGGGTGTGTACGTTGTGCAGTTATGGTTTTCATGTTGTTAAGAGTGTGTAGTGTGTACTGGGTGGATAAGTAAACATACTGGATGAAAATGTTCGACAAATGAAAAAAATCCATTCACCTTATCTTTGGATAAATATCACAATTTACATATAATTCAAAATGGTTAATCTACACCAAAAGGTAGGTTAATGTTAGAATTTCTGTAACGCTAAACAGATGAAAATAATATTATTTTAGTTATTTTCTAACTGGAGCATGAACAATATATCTGCAAGTCATGACCATATTTAAGCCTTTGTATTCTGACTGATTCGTTATGAAATTTAAAAAAATTATATTTCTATGTTGTTGTTATTATTATTATTATTATTATTATTATTATTATTATTATTATTATTATTATTATTATTATTATTATTAATATTTGCCGCTCATGAATGGCAGAGGCAAGAGATAGTGACATTGCCCTATCATGCAGGACAATGCTCTGGAGACTGACCATATATACATATGATCAGCGCTCAAGTCCCCTCTCCATCCAAGCTAGGACCAAGGAGGGCCAGGCAATGGCTGCTGATGACACAGCAGATAGACCTATAAGCTCCCCAAAACCCCCATCCTTAGCTAACAAGGATGGTGAGGTTGTAGCGATCAAAGGAACTAATAAGTTTGAGCGGGACTCGAACCCCAGTCTGGCGTTCACCAGTCAAGGACGTTACCGCATCGGTCACCAAAACCCTAAACAATGTAACCTTATATTTTGAATTAATAAAAATAATAACCACTATTACTATTTGTTAAAGCAAGATCAGTCATAGGATGTTCCATTGCACACCACGAAAGTAGTTCAACGTTTAATCCAGCATCATTAATATGAACAACTCTTTCTTGGTAGTTTAATGTGACCAATTAAGAAAATACACCCATCTTATTTTTCGTTAATCCTCTATCATTTCGGAAATTATCATAAGGGAAATCTATTTAATGTTTAAACAAGTAAGATAATTCTATCCCATGAACACCATTGACAATTATACATATATATATATATATATATATATATATATATATATATATATATATATATATATATATATATATATATATATATATATATATATATATATATATACACACATATATATACATATACTATGCATATATATATATATATATATATATATATATATATATATATATATATATATATATGTATATATATATATATATATATATATATATATATATATATATATATATATATATATATATATAGTTTATACTGTATATGCATGGCATTTTTACGAATACTTATATGTCTATATAAACTGTTCGGTAAAATCATTGACCGATGGAAAAAATATTACAATGTTGAGCTTAAGGTAGCTATTGGGTTTCTGAATACCTTCCAGAAAAGTACTACAGTATATTGATCCGAGACATAATATCTTATTCTGACGGATTAATGGTAATCTGTCTTGAATCTATTCCATCTCTCTTCTATTCCTCAGTTCCAATCAATAGAAATAGATTAAATTAGAGCCATAATGGTTTATTGGAATGGCAACACGTCTTAAGACAGTCCATTCTTCACTCGCACCTTTGGGAATTGAAGAAAGAGAGAGAGAGAGAGAGAGAGAGAGAGAGAGAGAGAGAGAGAGAGAGATCTAGGTTGTACTACTGATTACCATAAGAATCAGTTTTATTAACTTAAAGTTAAGTTAGAGTCAGTAAGTTGCCAGAAAGAACTAGTGACTAGTCCTAAGAAGTTCTGTGAACATTACTACGAAAACTGAGGCAGATAATCCCAAATGGAAATCAAACTCAACTTGAGGAGTTCCAAAACGTAACTTTCAATCTAACCTAACTTAGGGGGCTCCTAAGCTCAACTTACTCATTTTGGAACCAATGATCTCACTTTGAATAAACATGAAAACGAAAGTGAGCGAATGAATTAACCTTCAGGATTCATTGACAGGACAAATCGAACGATTACGAATGAAATCTTTTGAAAAGAATATCTAATTTTAATGGAGGGTTATTCAATCTTAATTTTACATATTGCGTCAATATTGTACCTGTTTCGTAGGTAAATTCTCACACATGCAAAAATATAAACATATATATACACTCAAACACATTCCCACACACTCACAAATTTTATATATATATATATATATATATATATATATATATATATATATATATATATATATATATATATATATATATATATATATACATACACATACACATATATATGTATGTGTGTGTTCGTGTTTTCGTGTGCGTGTGTGTCCACGCGTGGGCACGTCTTGATACAAGTTATTCAAATATTCTGCTTATTTCGTTGAATTCTTCATTTTGACATGCTGAAAACCTTCCAGAAAAACATGTACTAAATAAAGAAGGGCTATATTTATCAACAAAAAAAAAAAAAAAAATAAACACACACACACCAGTCGGAAATCGGATTATACCAAAAACATTCGTAACGAAATATTTCCATAAAATTTAGACGCGAAAAAATAAACAGAAATTTCATGAAAAGTAATATCTACCTATATATATTCTACGATACGAAAATATACGCCATATCTTAAAACAAGTAGGTGAATTACCATAATGTAAAATAAAGTCTAGTATGTCGTGCAAGAACCTTTGTAATATTCAAATTAACTTTCTTGAGATAATGACGAAAATTAAAATTAAGTTCATTATAGCCCGAGGTAAACGCCGCCAGTAGCTGAAGAGAGCAACTACTATAATGGAAGCCATTCTCTTCATTGTATTAGCAGAGACACGGCCGACGAATGGGTTCATATAATGAGATTCCACCCCAAGGAACTTTGGCCTTTTTGCTAACCGTGCTCAAGGGTGTGGACAGGGAGGGAGGGAGGTAGG
Organism: Palaemon carinicauda; assembly: GCF_036898095.1. NCBI lineage: Eukaryota > Metazoa > Arthropoda > Malacostraca > Decapoda > Palaemonidae > Palaemon > Palaemon carinicauda. The sequence goes on from NC_090744.1 coordinate 98,106,647, forward strand.
AGGCCTAAGGCCTATGTGATTAGCCTGTTTAAACAGGGTCTTTCACCAGTGGATCATTCGTTCCTTACCTCATAAGCTTCTGCCATTTCTGCCGCTGGAATTAATCACTAATGTGGTAAGAAGAGGAGGGAAAGCTCTTTCCCTAAAGGAGGGAGGCAGGGAAGGGAGGGGGGGGGGTGCCAAAGAAAAGGTCCCGCCAACCCCAGAATAAGACTAACATCTCATATTCATGGTACTTAAAATAACTATATTAGTTGCTGGGAATACTGTTTATTATTATTATTATTATTATTATTATTATTATTGTTGTTGTTGTTGTTGTTGTTGTTGTTGTTGTAAATATAATTATTATTATTATTATTATTATTATTATTATTATTATTATTATTATTATTATGACATACCTATTAATATTCCTATACTCTTCAGTAAAAAAGTAGATTCGTTTTAAATTTGGATATAAGCTTAAAAACTTCAATTATATTAGAAATGTATTACCTTTCTTAACCTTATGGACTATGAAACAACACCACCACCACCAACAACAACAACAACAATAATAATAATAATAATAATAATAATAATAATAATAATAATAATAATAATAATAATAATAATAATAATAATATTGATGATACCCAAGGATGTCTTATACTACCAACGGATTTACAACAACGCCAGCAATAAAAATAGTAACAATGACAACAATAACTAGACGGGCACTAGGTAGAGCGCAGACCTCCGCCGCGGCAGCATATTTCTCGACCTTTTGTTCAATCTTGACCTTGACCATTGACCTTAATATGTACTAATTGGCGTGGATTTCATTTCACTCAATTATGAACCAAGTTTGAAGTCTCTGTGACTACGATATCCAAACTTATGGCAGATTACGTGAATTGGACATTTTGCTTGACCGTAACCTTAACCTTTCCAGCTTTTTACATAATCTCTGGATATGTCATCACTCTGCGATTAAAATTGTGGCCGGGAAGCTGTTCACAAACAAACAAACACACAAACAGGGCGAAAACATAAGTCCCTTCCAACTTCGTTGGCAGAGGTGATAATAATATTACGAGTACATTTATACCTTTTTCGTTAATGGATTAATAATCCGGCAATATGTCACGACCCATTTCAAGTATGCCACATACATACAAACATACATTCATGACTAACAACATGCATACATATTTCGCATAATGTTTATGTCAGGACATATAGTCAGGTACGATAAATGTTGCACTAAAACGTTATATACGTCAAGGATTTGTTTCCATTGTGAAGTTCGCTAAAATGCATTGCCATTGAAAAATAACCTTTATTATTATTATTATTATTATTATTATTATTATTATTATTATTATTATTATTATTATTATTATTATTATTATTAATTATTCTAATTAAGATTATTATTATTAATATTAATATTATTATTATTATTATTATTATTATTATTATTATTATTATTATTATTATTATTATTATTATTATTATTATTCAGCTGCACTTACACTAGTCAAAAGATAGCTTTTATATAAGAGAAATTATAAGTAAAAATAGATATTGTGGAAGCAAAATCAGTCTTATTATTAACGAAATAAAACAATTATAAATAACGGAAAATAAAAAGAAAACTATAAATGAATATACCTACAAAAATATGTGTCATTACATTTTGCAACAAATTTGGTACTGAAAATACATACGTTTCTTGTAATATTAAGAATGATACAGACATTATATATCATAGCAAAATCCCTCAGGAGAACAGACAAACCATAAGTATTTGATATTGTACAAACAGACAGAAAGGCATTTTAAGGAATAGGAACTTCTGTTTGAAAGAACCACGAGATAATAATCATAACTACAATAGCTATTATGAATCTGCACCCCCCCCCCCCCCAACAGATACCCTCCGTATGCCTCTCACTCTCTATCAACCAAACTGAGGGAATAAAGAAAAAAGGGTAAATTTGATGGACAGTTAATCATACAAGAAAGGCTGGGATAAAACGAATGGGAAAAGGCACCGACCCTTTCCTACGATTGATTTTGCTGCCCCAAACCTGATGCATCTGTCAATGGGTAAAGGGGTGA